>NW_027332197.1:0-215167 GCF_040802235.1 Manis javanica | reverse complement strand
TTGTTTCCTTCCTTCTTTCTTTCTTTCTATCCCTTTTACGTCGTTCATGTCTTTCATACATTCCTTCTCTCTTTTCTTTTCTTCCTTATTTCCCTCTTCTTCCTCATTTTTTCTTTCTTTCATTCTTCGCTCTCTAGTCTTTCGTCTTCCTTTAATTCCTTCTTTCTTTCATTCTTTTTTCTTCCTTCATTCTTTTTTCCGTCTTTTTTCTTCTTTCTTCTTTTACCTTCCTTTCTTTCTTTCATTCTTCTTTCCTTCATATTACTTTCTTCTTTCTTTCTTTCTTTCTTTCTTTCATCTCTCTTTGTCACTTTCCTTCGTTTCTTTCCTGTAGTCTCCCTTTCTGTTTTCTTCTTGCTCATTCTTTCTTTCTTTATTTCGTCTTTTCACTTTCATTTTTCTCTCCTTGTTTCCTTCCTTCTGTCTTTCTATCTTCTTTTTTGCGTCTTTCATGTCTTTCACTCATTCTTTCTCTCTTTTCTTCCTTTCTTTCATATTACTTTCTTCTTTCTTTGTTTCTTTCATCTTTCTTTGTCTCTTTCCTTCTTTTCTTTCCTTCAGTCTTCTTTTCTCTTTTATTTCTTTCTCATTCTTTCTTTGTTTCGTCTTTTCACTTTCATTTTTCTCTCCTTGTTTCCTTCCTTCTTCCTTTCTGTCTTCTTTTTTGCGTCTTTCATGCCTTTATTCATTCTTTCTCTCTTTTCTTTATTTTTTTCTTTCCTTCTTTTTTCTTTCTTCTTTCTTCTTTTTTTTTTCTCTCTCTACTCTTTTATCTTCCTTTCATTTCTTCTTTCTTTCTTTCTTTTTTTCTTGTTTCATTCTTCTGTTCTGTCTTTCCTTCTACTTTCTTCTTTTGCCTTCCTTTCTTTCGTTCTTCTTTCCTTCATATTCCTTTCCAGTTTCTTTTTTTCCTTCATCTTTCTTTGTCTCTTTCCAACCTTTCTTTACTTATTCTTCTTTTCTCTCTTTTTCTTTCTCATTCTTTCTTTCTTTCGTCTTTTCACTTTCATTTTTCTCTCCTTGTTTCCTTCTTTCTTTCTATCTTTTGCGTCTTTCATTCATTCTTTCTTTCTTTTCTTCCTTTCTTTCCTTTTTTCTTTTCTTTCTTCTTTCTTTCTTCTTCCTTCTTCTTTCTTCTCTCTCGTCTTTCATCTTCCTTTCATTCCTTCTTTCTTTCATTCTTTTTTTCTGTCTTTCTTCTTTCTTCTTTTGCCTTCCTTTCCTTCTTCTTTCCTTCATATTACTTTCTTCTTTCTTTGTTTCTCTCATCTTTCTTTGTCTCTTTCCTTCCTTTCTTTACTTTAGTCTTCCTATCTCTTTTTCCTTCTTTCTCATTCTTTCTTTCTTTCGTCTTTTCACTTTCATTTTTCTCTCCTTGTTTCCTTCATTCGGTCTTTCTATCTTCTTTTTTGCGTCTTTGATGTCTTTCATTCATTCGTTCTTCCTTTTCTTCCTTTTTTTCCTTTCTTTTCTTGTCTTTCTTCTTCGTTCTTTCTTTATTCTGTCTCAAGCCTTTCGTCTTTCTTTCATTACTTCTTTCTTTCTTTCTATTATTCTTCTTTCATTCTTTCTTTCTGTCTTCCTTTCTTCTTTCTTTTTCCTTTCTTTCTTCCGTTCTTCCTTCTTTCATACTACTTTCTTCTTTCTTTGTTTCTTTCATCTTTCTTTGTCTCTTTCCTTCCTTCTTTCCATTAGTCTTCCTTTCTCTTTTTTCTCATTCTTTCTTTCTTACTTCTTTTCACTTTCATTTTTCTCTCCTTGTTTCCTTCTTTTTTTCTTTCTATCTTATTTGCATTTTTCATTTCTTTCATTCATTCTTTCTTTTCTTCCTTTCTTTCCTTTCTTTTCTTTTCTTTCTCCTTTCTTTCTTCCTTCTTTTTTCTTTATTTCTTTCTTTTCCTTCAAGGCTTTCATCTTCCTTTCATTCCTTCTTTCTTTCATTATATTTTTCCTCTTTCATTCTATTTTCTGTCTTTCTGTCTTCTTTCTTTTTTTGCCTTCCTTTTTTTCATTCTTCTTTCCTTCATATTACTTTCTTCTTTCTTTGTTTCTTTCATCTTTCTTTGTTGCTTTCCTTCCTTTCTTTTCTTTAGTCTTACTTTCTTTTTTTCTTTCTCATTCATTCTTTCTTTCGTCTTTTCACTTTTTTCTGTCCCCTTTTTTCCTTCCAATTTCTTTCTTTCTATCCTGTTTTTTGCGTCTTTTATGTCTTTCATTCATTTTTTCTTTCTTTTCGTCCTTTCCTTCATTCTTTCATTCTTTTCTTTTCTTAACTCTTTCTTTCTTTCTTCTTCCTTCTTCTTTCTTTCTTTCTTCTCTCTCAGGTCTTTCATGTTGCTTTCATTCTTTTTTTCATTCTCTCTTTCTTCTTTCATCCTTTTTTTCTGTCTTTCTTCTTTCTTCTTTTGCCTTCCTCTCTTTCATTCTTCTTTCCTTCATTTTACTTTCTTCTTTCTTTGTTTCTTTCATCTTTTTTGTCTCTTTCCTTCCTTTCTTTCCTTTAGTCTTCCTTTCTCTTTTTCTTTCTCATTCTTTCTTTCTTTCTTTCGTCTATTCTCTTTCATTTTTCTCTGCTTGTTTCCTTCATTCTTTCTTTCTTTCTATCTTCTTTTTTGCTTCTGTCATGTCTTTCATTCTATCTTTTTTTCTTTTCTTCCTTTCTCTCCTTTCTTTTCTTTTCTTTCTTCTTCCTTTTTCTTCCTACTTTCGTCTTTCTTTCTTCTCTCTCAAGTGTTTCATCTTCCTTTCATTCTTCATTCTTTCTTTCATTCTTTCTTTCTTCTTTCATTCTTTTTTTCTGTCTATCTTTCTTCTTTTGCCTTCCTTTCTTTCGTTCTTCTTTCCTTCCTATTACTTTCTTCTTTCTTTGTTTCTTTAATGTTTTTGTCATTCCTTCCTTTCTTTACTTTTGTCTTCCTTTCTCTTTTTCTTTCTCTCTCATTCTTTCTTTATTTCGTCTTTTCACTTTCATTTTTCTCTCCTTTTTTCCTTCTTTCTTTCTATCTTCTTTTTTGCATCTTTCATTTCTTTCATTCAGTTTTTTTCTTTTCATCCTTTCCTTTCCTTTTCATCCTTTCCTTTCTTCTTTCTTTCTTCTTTCATTCTTTCTTCTTTCTTCTTTTGCCTTCCTTCCTTTCGTTCTTCTTTCTTTCATATTACTTTCTTTTTTCTTTGTTTCTGTAATATTTCTTTGTCTCTCTCCTTCCTTTCTTCCCTGTAGTCTTTTTTTCTCTTTTTTTCTTTCTCATTCTTTCTTTCTTTTGTCTTTTCACTCTCATTTTTCTCTCCTTGTTTCCTTCCTTCTTTCTTTCTTTCTATCCTTTTTTCGTCGTTCATGTCTTTCTTACATTCCTTCTCTCTTTTCTTTTCTTCCTTATTTCCATCTTCTTCCTCATTTTTTCTTTCTTTCATTCTTCGCTCTCTAGTCTTTCGTCTTCCTTTAATTCCTTCTTTCTTTCATTCTTTTTTCTTCCTTCATTCTTTTTTCCGTTTTTTTTCTTCTTTCTTCTTTTACCTTCCTTTCTTTCTTTCATTCTTCTTTCATTCATATTACTTTCTTCTTTCTTTCTTTCTTTCTTTCTTTCTTTCTTTCATCTCTCTTTGTCACTTTCCTTCGTTTCTTTCCTGTAGTCTCCCTTTCTGTTTTCTTCTTGCTCATTCTTTCTTTCTTTATTTCGTCTTTTCACTTTCATTTTTCTCTCCTTGTTTCCTTCCTTCTGTCTTTCTATCTTCTTTTTTGCGTCTTTCATGTCTTTCACTCATTCTTTCTCTCTTTTCTTCCTTTCTTTGTTTTCTTTTCTTTTCTTTCTCTTTCCTTGTTTGTTCTTCTTTTCTTTATCTTCTCTGAAGTCTTTCATCTTCCGTTCATTTCTTCTTTGTTTCATTTTTTTCTTCCATCATTCTTTTTTTCTGCGTTTTTTTCTTGTTTCTTATTTGGCTTTCTTTCTTTCTTTCATTCTTCTTTACTTCATATTACTTTCTTCTTTCTTTGTTTCTTTCATCTTTCTTTGTCTCTTTACTACTTTCTTTCCTTTAGTCTTCTTTTCTCTTTTTTTCTTTCTCATTCTTTCTTTCTTTCGTCTTTTCACTTTCATTTTTCTCTCCCTGTTTCCTTCCTTCTTCCTTTCTGTCTTCTTTTTTGCATCTTTCATGCCTTTATTCATTCTTTCTCTCTTTTCTTTACTTTCTTCTTTCCTTCTTTCTTTTTCCTTCTTTCTTTTTTCTTTCTTCTCTCTCAAGTCTTTCATCTTCCTTTCATTCCTTCTTTCTTTCATTCTTTTTTTCTTGTTTCATTCTTCTGTTCTGTCTTTCCTTCTACTTTCTTCTTTTGCCTTCCTTTCTTTCGTTCTTCTTTCCTTCATATTCCTTTCCACTTTCTTTGTTTCCTTCATCTTTCTTTGTCTCTTTCCAACCTTTCTTTACTTATTCTTCTTTTCTCTCTTTTTCTTTCTCATTCTTTCTTTCTTTCGTCTTTTCACTTTCATTTTTCTCTCCTTGTTTCCTTCTTTCTTTCTATCTTTTGCGTCTTTCATTCATTCTTTCTTTCTTTTCTTCCTTTCTTTCCTTTTTTCTTTTCTTTCTTCTTTCTTTCTTCTTCCTTCTTCTTTCTTCTCTCTCGTCTTTCATCTTCCTTTCATTCCTTCTTTCTTTCATTCTTTTTTTCTGTCTTTCTTCTTTCTTCTTTTGCCTTCCTTTCGTTCTTCTTTCCTTCATATTACTTTCTTCTTTCTTTGTTTCTCTCATCTTTCTTTGTCTCTTTCCTTCCTTTCTTTACTTTAGTCTTCCTATCTCTTTTTCCTTCTTTCTCATTCTTTCTTTCTTTCGTCTTTTCACTTTCATTTTTCTCTCCTTGTTTCCTTCATTCGGTCTTTCTATCTTCTTTTTTGCGTCTTTGATGTCTTTCATTCATTCGTTCTTCCTTTTCTTCCTTTTTTTCCTTTCTTTTCTTGTCTTTCTTCTTCGTTCTTTCTTTATTCTGTCTCAAGCCTTTCGTCTTTCTTTCATTACTTCTTTCTTTCTTTCTATTATTCTTCTTTCATTCTTTCTTTCTGTCTTCCTTTCTTCTTTCTTTTTTCTTTCTTTCTTCCCTTCTTTCTTCTTTCTTACTACTTTCTTCTTTCTTTGTTTCTTTCTTCTTTCTTTTTCTTTTTCCTTCTTTCTTTCCATTTCTCTTCCTTTCTCTTTTTTCTCATTCTTTCTTTCTTACTTCTTTTCACTTTCATTTTTCTCTCCTTGTTTCCTTCTTTTTTTCTTTCTATCTTATTTGCATTTTTCATGTCTTTCATTCATTCTTTCTTTTCTTCCTTTCTTTCCTTTCTTTTCTTTTCTTTCTCCTTTCTTTCTTCCTTCTTTTTTCTTTTTTTCTTTCTTTTCCTTCAAGGCTTTCATCTTCCTTTCATTCCTTCTTTCTTTCATTATATTTTTCCTCTTTCATTCTATTTTCTGTCTTTCTGTCTTCTTTCTTTTTTTGCCTTCCTTTTTTTCATTCTTCTTTCCTTCATATTACTTTCTTCTTTCTTTGTTTCTTTCATCTTTCTTTGTTGCTTTCCTTCCTTTCTTTTCTTTAGTCTTACTTTCTTTTTTTCTTTCTCATTCATTCTTTCTTTCGTCTTTTCACTTTTTTCTGTCCCCTTGTTTCCTTCCAATTTCTTTCTTTCTATCCTGTTTTTTGCGTCTTTTATGTCTTTCATTCATTTTTTCTTTCTTTTCGTCCTTTCCTTCATTCTTTCATTCTTTTCTTTTCTTAACTCTTTCTTTCTTTCTTCTTCCTTCTTCTTTCTTTCTTTCTTCTCTCTCAGGTCTTTCATGTTGCTTTCATTCTTTTTTTCATTCTCTCTTTCTTCTTTCATCCTTTTTTTCTGTCTTTCTTCTTTCTTCTTTTGCCTTCCTCTCTTTCATTCTTCTTTCCTTCATTTTACTTTCTTCTTTCTTTGTTTCTTTCATCTTTTTTGTCTCTTTCCTTCCTTTCTTTCCTTTAGTCTTCCTTTCTCTTTTTCTTTCTCATTCTTTCTTTCTTTCTTTCGTCTATTCTCTTTCATTTTTCTCTGCTTGTTTCCTTCATTCTTTCTTTCTTTCTATCTTCTTTTTTGCTTCTGTCATGTCTTTCATTCTATCTTTTTTTCTTTTCTTCCTTTCACTCCTTTCTTTTCTTTTCTTTCTTCTTCCTTTTTCTTCCTACTTTCGTCTTTCTTTCTTCTCTCTCAAGTGTTTCATCTTCCTTTCATTCTTCATTCTTTCTTTCATTCTTTCTTTCTTCTTTCATTCTTTTTTTCTGTCTATCTTTCTTCTTTTGCCTTCCTTTCTTTCGTTCTTCTTTCCTTCCTATTACTTTCTTCTTTCTTTGTTTCTTTAATGTTTTTGTCATTTCTTCCTTTCTTTACTTTAGTCTTCCTTTCTCTTTTTCTTTCTCTCTCATTCTTTCTTTATTTCGTCTTTTCACTTTCATTTTTCTCTCCTTTTTTCCTTCTTTCTTTCTATCTTCTTTTTTGCATCTTTCATTTCTTTCATTCAGTTTTTTTCTTTTCATCCTTTCCTTTCCTTTTCATCCTTTCCTTTCTTCTTTCATTCTTTCTTCTTTCTTCTTTTGCCTTCCTTCCTTTCGTTCTTCTTTCCTTCATATTACTTTCTTCTTTCTTTGTTTCTGTAATATTTCTTTGTCTCTCTCCTTCCTTTCTTCCCTGTAGTCTTTTTTTCTCTTTTTTTCTTTCTCATTCTTTCTTTCTTTTGTCTTTTCACTCTCATTTTTCTCTCCTTGTTTCCTTCCTTCTTTCTTTCTTTCTATCCTTTTTACGTCGTTCATGTCTTTCATACATTCCTTCTCTCTTTTCTTTTCTTCCTTATTTCCATCTTCTTCCTCATTTTTTCTTTCTTTCATTCTTCGCTCTCTAGTCTTTCGTCTTCCTTTAATTCCTTCTTTCTTTTATTCTTTTTTCTTCCTTCATTCTTTTTTCCGTCTTTTTTCTTCTTTCTTCTTTTACCTTCCTTTCTTTCTTTCATTCTTCTTTCCTTCATATTACTTTCTTCTTTCTTTCTTTCTTTCTTTCATCTCTCTTTGTCACTTTCCTTCGTTTCTTTCCTGTAGTCTCCCTTTCTGTTTTCTTCTTGCTCATTCTTTCTTTCTTTATTTCGTCTTTTCACTTTCATTTTTCTCTCCTTGTTTCCTTCCTTCTGTCTTTCTATCTTCTTTTTTGCGTCTTTCATGTCTTTCACTCATTCTTTCTCTCTTTTCTTCCTTTCTTTCCTTTCTTTTCTTTTCTTTCTCTTTCCTTCTTTCTTCTTCTTTTCTTTATCCTCTCTCAAGTCTTTCATCTTCCGTTCATTCCTTCTTTCTTTCATTTTTTTCTTCCATCATTCTTTTTTTCTGCCTTTTTTTCTTGTTTCTTCTTTGGCTTTCTTTCTTTCTTTCATTCTTCTTTCCTTCATATTACTTTCTTCTTTCTTTGTTTCTTTCATCTTTCTTTGTCTCTTTACTACTTTCTTTCCTTTAGTCTTCTTTTCTCTTTTATTTCTTTCTCATTCTTTCTTTGTTTCGTCTTTTCACTTTCATTTTTCTCTCCTTGTTTCCTTCCTTCTTCCTTTCTGTCTTCTTTTTTGCGTCTTTCCTGCCTTTTTTCATTCTTTCTCTCTTTTCTTTTCTTTCTTCTTTCCTTCTTTCTTCTTCCTTTTTTCTTCTTTCTTCTTCTCTCTCAAGTCTTTCTTCTTCCTTTCTTTCCTTCTTTCTTTCATTCTTTTTTTCTTCTTTCTTTCTTTTTCCTTCCTTTCTTTCGTTCTTCTTTCCTTCATATTCCTTTCCACTTTCTTTGTTTCCTTCATCTTTCTTTGTCTCTTTCCAACCTTTCTTTACTTATTCTTCTTTTCTCTCTTTTTCTTTCTCATTCTTTCTTTCTTTCGTCTTTTCACTTTCATTTTTCTCTCCTTGTTTCCTTCTTTCTTTCTATCTTTTGCGTCTTTCATTCATTCTTTCTTTCTTTTCTTCCTTTCTTTCCTTTTTTCTTTTCTTTCTTCTTTCTTTCTTCTTCCTTCTTCTTTCTTCTCTCTCGTCTTTCATCTTCCTTTCATTCCTTCTTTCTTTCATTCTTTTTTTCTGTCTTTCTTCTTTCTTCTTTTGCCTTCCTTTCGTTCTTCTTTCCTTCATATTACTTTCTTCTTTCTTTGTTTCTCTCATCTTTCTTTGTCTCTTTCCTTCCTTTCTTTACTTTAGTCTTCCTATCTCTTTTTCCTTCTTTCTCATTCTTTCTTTCTTTCGTCTTTTCACTTTCATTTTTCTCTCCTTGTTTCCTTCATTCGGTCTTTCTATCTTCTTTTTTGCGTCTTTGATGTCTTTCATTCATTCGTTCTTCCTTTTCTTCCTTTTTTTCCTTTCTTTTCTTGTCTTTCTTCTTCGTTCTTTCTTTATTCTGTCTCAAGCCTTTCGTCTTTCTTTCATTACTTCTTTCTTTCTTTCTATTATTCTTCTTTCATTCTTTCTTTCTGTCTTCCTTTCTTCTTTCTTTTTCCTTTCTTTCTTCCGTTCTTCATTTTACTCTATTCTTTCTTTGTTTCTTTCATCTTTCTTTGTCTTTTTCCTTCCTTTCTTTCCTTTAGTCTACTTTTCTCTTTTTTCTCATTCTTTCTTTCTTACTTCTTTTCACTTTCATTTTTCTCTCCTTGTTTCCTTCTTTTTTTCTTTCTATCTTATTTGCATTTTTCATGTCTTTCATTCATTCTTTCTTTTCTTCCTTTCTTTCCTTTCTTTTCTTTTCTTTCTCCTTTCTTTCTTCCTTCTTTTTTCTTTATTTCTTTCTTTTCCTTCAAGGCTTTCATCTTCCTTTCATTCCTTCTTTCTTTCATTATATTTTTCCTCTTTCATTCTATTTTCTGTCTTTCTGTCTTCTTTCTTTTTTTGCCTTCCTTTTTTTCATTCTTCTTTCCTTCATATTACTTTCTTCTTTCTTTGTTTCTTTCATCTTTCTTTGTTGCTTTCCTTCCTTTCTTTTCTTTAGTCTTACTTTCTTTTTTTCTTTCTCATTCATTCTTTCTTTCGTCTTTTCACTTTTTTCTGTCCCCTTGTTTCCTTCCAATTTCTTTCTTTCTATCCTGTTTTTTGCGTCTTTTATGTCTTTCATTCATTTTTTCTTTCTTTTCGTCCTTTCCTTCATTCTTTCATTCTTTTCTTTTCTTAACTCTTTCTTTCTTTCTTCTTCCTTCTTCTTTCTTTCTTTCTTCTCTCTCAGGTCTTTCATGTTGCTTTCATTCTTTTTTTCATTCTCTCTTTCTTCTTTCATCCTTTTTTTCTGTCTTTCTTCTTTCTTCTTTTGCCTTCCTCTCTTTCATTCTTCTTTCCTTCATTTTACTTTCTTCTTTCTTTGTTTCTTTCATCTTTTTTGTCTCTTTCCTTCCTTTCTTTCCTTTTGTCTTCCTTTCTCTTTTTCTTTCTCATTCTTTCTTTCTTTCTTTCGTCTATTCTCTTTCATTTTTCTCTGCTTGTTTCCTTCATTCTTTCTTTCTTTCTATCTTCTTTTTTGCTTCTGTCATGTCTTTCATTCTATCTTTTTTTCTTTTCTTCCTTTCACTCCTTTCTTTTCTTTTCTTTCTTCTTCCTTTTTCTTCCTACTTTCGTCTTTCTTTCTTCTCTCTCAAGTGTTTCATCTTCCTTTCATTCTTCATTCTTTCTTTCATTCTTTCTTTCTTCTTTCATTCTTTTTTTCTGTCTATCTTTCTTCTTTTTCCTTCCTTTCTTTCGTTCTTCTTTCCTTCCTATTACTTTCTTCTTTCTTTGTTTCTTTAATGTTTTTGTCATTCCTTTCTTTCTTTACTTTAGTCTTCCTTTCTCTTTTTCTTTCTCTCTCATTCTTTCTTTATTTCGTCTTTTCACTTTCATTTTTCTCTCATTTTTTCCTTCTTTCTTTCTATCTTCTTTTTTGCATCTTTCATTTCTTTCATTCAGTTTTTTTCTTTTCATCCTTTCCTTTCCTTTTCATCCTTTCCTTTCTTCTTTCTTTGTTTCTTCTTTCATTCTTTCTTCTTTCTTCTTTTGCCTTCCTTCCTTTCGTTCTTCTTTCCTTCATATTACTTTCTTCTTTCTTTGTTTCTGTAATATTTCTTTGTCTCTCTCCTTCCTTTCTTCCCTGTAGTCTTTTTTTCTCTTTTTTTCTTTCTCATTCTTTCTTTCTTTTGTCTTTTCACTCTCATTTTTCTCTCCTTGTTTCCTTCCTTCTTTCTTTCTTTCTATCCTTTTTACGTCGTTCATGTCTTTCATACATTCCTTCTCTCTTTTCTTTTCTTCCTTATTTCCATCTTCTTCCTCATTTTTTCTTTCTTTCATTCTTCGCTCTCTAGTCTTTCGTCTTCCTTTAATTCCTTCTTTCTTTCATTCTTTTTTCTTCCTTCATTCTTTTTTCCGTCTTTTTTCTTCTTTCTTCTTTTACCTTCCTTTCTTTCTTTCATTCTTCTTTCCTTCATATTACTTTCTTCTTTCTTTCTTTCTTTCTTTCATCTCTCTTTGTCACTTTCCTTCGTTTCTTTCCTGTAGTCTCCCTTTCTGTTTTCTTCTTGCTCATTCTTTCTTTCTTTATTTCTTCTTTTCACTTTCATTTTTCTCTCCTTGTTTCCTTCCTTCTTTCTTTCTATCTTCTTTTTTTCGTCTTTCATGTCTTTCACTCATTCTTTCTCTCTTTTCTTGCTTTCTTTCCTTTCTCTTCTTTTCTTTCTTTTTCCTTCTTTTTTGTTCTTTTCTTTATCCTCTCTCAAGTCTTTCATCTTCCGTTCATTCCTTCTTTCATTTTTTTCTTCTATCATTCTTTTTTTCTGCCTTTTTTTCTTGTTTCTTCTTTGGCTTTCTTTCTTTCTTTCATTCTTCTTTCCTTCATATTACTTTCTTCTTTCTTTGTTTCTTTCCTCTTTCTTTGTCTCTTTACTGCTTTCTTCCCTTTAGTCTTATTTTCTCTTTTGTTTCTTTCTCATTCTTTCTTTGTTTCCTGTTTTCACTTTCATTTTTCTCTTCTTGTTTCCTTCCTTCTTCCTCTCTGTCTTTTTTTTTGCGTCTTCCATGCCTTTATTCATTCTTTCTCTCTTTTCTTTACCTTCTTGTTTCCTTCTTTCTTCTTCCTTCTTTCTTCTTTCCTTCTTCTCTCTCAAGTCTTTCATCTTCCTTTCATTCCTTCTTTCTTTCATTCTTTTTTTTTTGTTTCATTCTTCTTTTCTGTCTTTCCTTCTACTTTCTTCTTTTGCCTTCCTTTCTTTCGTTCTTCTTTTCTTCATATTTCTTTCCACTTTCTTTTTTTCCTTCATCTTTCTTTGTCTCTTTCCAACCTTTTTTTAATTATTCTTCTTTTCTCTCTTTTTCTTTCTCATTCTTTCTTTCTTTCGTCTTTTCACTTTCATTTTTCTCTCCTTGTTTCCTTCTTTCTTTCTATCTTTTGCGTCTTTCATTCATTCTTTCTTTCTTTTCTTCCTTTCTTTCCTTTTTTCTTTTCTTTCTTCTTTCTTTCTTCTTCCTTCTTCTTTCTTCTCTCTCGTCTTTCATCTTCCTTTCATTCCTTCTTTCTTTCATTCTTTTTTTCTGTCTTTCTTCTTTCTTCTTTTGCCTTCCTTTCGTTCTTCTTTCCTTCATATTACTTTCTTCTTTCTTTGTTTCTCTCATCTTTCTTTGTCTCTTTCCTTCCTTTCTTTACTTTAGTCTTCCTATCTCTTTTTTCTTCTTTCTCATTCTTTCTTTCTTTCGTCTTTTCACTTTCATTTTTCTCTCCTTGTTTCCTTCATTCGGTTTTTCTATCTTCTTTTTTGCGTCTTTGATGTCTTTTATTCATTCGTTCTTCCTTTTCTTCCTTTTTTTCCTTTCTTTTCTTGTCTTTCTTCTTCGTTCTTTCTTTTTTCTGTCTCTCGCCTTTCTTCTTTCTTTCTTTTCTTCTTTCTTTCTTTCTTTTTTTCTTCTTTCTTTCTTTCTTTCTTTCTTTCTTTCTTCTTTCTTTTTCCTTTCTTTCTTTCTTTCTTCCTTCTTTCATACTACTTTCTTCTTTCTTTGTTTCTTTCATCTTTCTTTGTCTCTTTCCTTCCTTCTTTCCATTAGTCTTCCTTTCTCTTTTTTCTCATTCTTTCTTTCTTACTTCTTTTCACTTTCATTTTTCTCTCCTTGTTTCCTTCTTTTTTTCTTTCTATCTTATTTGCATTTTTCATGTCTTTCATTCATTCTTTCTTTTGTTCCTTTCTTTCCTTACTTTTCTTTTCTTTCTCCTTTCTTTCTTCCTCCTTTTTTCTTTATTTTTTTCTTTTCCTTCAAGGCTTTCATCTTTCTTTCTTTCCTTCTTTTTTTCATTATATTTTTCCTCTTTCATTCTATTTTCTGTCTCACTGTCTTCTTTCTTTTTTTGCCTTCCTTTTTTTCATTCTTCTTTCCTTCATATTACCTTCTTCTTTTTTTTTTTGTTTCATCTTTCTTTGTTGCTTTCCTTCCTTTCTTTTCTTTTGTCTTTCTTTCTTTTTTTCTTTCTCATTCATTCTTTCTTTCGTCTTTTCACTTTTTTCTGTCCCCTTGTTTCCTTCCAATTTCTTTCTTTCTATCCTGTTTTTTGCGTCTTTTATGTCTTTCATTCATTTTTTCTTTCTTTTCGTCCTTTCCTTCCTTCTTTCATTCTTTTCTTTTCTTAACTCTTTCTTTCTTTCTTCTTCCTTCTTCTTTCTTTCTTTCTTCTCTCTCAGGTCTTTCATGTTGCTTTCATTCTTTTTTTCATTCTCTCTTTCTTCTTTCATCCTTTTTTTCTGTCTTTCTTCTTTCTTCTTTTGCCTTCCTCTCTTTCATTCTTTTTTCCTTCATCTTTCTTTCTTCTTTCTTTGTTTCTTTCTTCTTTTTTGTCTCTTTCCTTCCTTTCTTTCCTTTTGTCTTTCTTTCTCTTTTTCTTTCTCATTCTTTCTTTCTTTTTTTCGTCTATTCTCTTTCTTTTTTCTCTTCTTGTTTCCTTCTTTCTTTCTTTCTGTCTATCTTCTTTTTTGCTTCTGTCATGTTTTTCATTCTATCTTTTTTTCTTTTCTTCCTTTCACTCCTTTCTTTTCTTTTCTTTCTTCTTCCTTTTTCTTCCTACTTTCGTCTTTCTTTCTTCTCTCTCAAGTGTTTCATCTTCCTTTCATTCTTCATTCTTTCTTTCATTCTTTCTTTCTTCTTTCATTCTTTTTTTCTGTCTATCTTTCTTCTTTTGCCTTCCTTTCTTTCGTTCTTCTTTCGTTCCTCTTACTTTGTTCTTTCTTTGTTTCTTTAATGTTTTTGTCATTCCTTCCTTTCATTACTTTAGTCTTCCTTTCTCTTTTTCTTTCTCTCTCATTCTTTCTTTATTTCGTCTTTTCACTTTCATTTTTCTCTCCTTTTTTCCTTCTTTCTTTCTATCTTCTTTTTTGCATCTTTCATTTCTTTCATTCAGTTTTTTTCTTTTCATCCTTTCCTTTCCTTTTCATCCTTTCCTTTCTTCTTTCATTCTTTCTTCTTTCTTCTTTTGCCTTCCTTCCTTTCGTTCTTCTTTCCTTCATATTACTTTCTTCTTTCTTTGTTTCTGTAATATTTCTTTGTCTCTCTCCTTCCTTTCTTCCCTGTAGTCTTTTTTTCTCTTTTTTTCTTTCTCATTCTTTCTTTCTTTTGTCTTTTCACTCTCATTTTTCTCTCCTTGTTTCCTTCCTTCTTTCTTTCTTTCTATCCTTTTTACGTCGTTCATGTCTTTCATACATTCCTTCTCTCTTTTCTTTTCTTCCTTATTTCCATCTTCTTCCTCATTTTTTCTTTCTTTCATTCTTCCCTCTCTAGTCTTTCGTCTTCCTTTAATTCCTTCTTTCTTTCATTCTTTTTTTTTCCTTCATTCTTTTTTCCGTCTTTTTTCTTCTTTCTTCTTTTACCTTCCTTTCTTTCTTTCATTCTTCTTTCCTTCATATTACTTTCTTCTTTCTTTCTTTCTTTCTTTCATCTCTCTTTGTCACTTTCCTTCGTTTCTTTCCTTTAGTCTTCCTTTCTGTTTTCTTCTTGCTCTTTCTTTCTTTCTTTATTTCGTCTTTTCACTTTCATTTTTCTCTCCTTGTTTCCTTCCTTCTGTCTTTCTATCTTCTTTTTTGCGTCTTTCATGTCTTTCACTCATTCTTTCTCTCTTTTCTTCCTTTCTTTCCTTTCTTTTCTTTTCTTTCTCTTTCCTTCTTTCTTCTTCTTTTCTTTATCCTCTCTCAAGTCTTTCATCTTCCGTTCATTCCTTCTTTCTTTCATTTTTTTCTTCCATCATTCTTTTTTTCTGCCTTTTTTTCTTGTTTCTTCTTTGGCTTTCTTTCTTTCTTTCATTCTTCTTTCCTTCATATTACTTTCTTCTTTCTTTGTTTCTTTCATCTTTCTTTGTCTCTTTACTACTTTCTTTCCTTTACTCTTCTTTTCTCTTTTATTTCTTTCTCATTCTTTCTTTGTTTCGTCTTTTCACTTTCATTTTTCTCTCCTTGTTTCCTTCCTTCTTCCTTTCTGTCTTCTTTTTTGCGTCTTTCATGCCTTTATTCATTCTTTCTCTCTTTTCTTTACTTTCTTCTTTCCTTCTTTCTTCTTCCTTCTTTCTTCTTTCTTTCTTCTCTCTCAAGTGTTTCATCTTCCTTTCATTCCTTCTTTCTTTCATTTTTTTTTTCTTCTTTCATTCTTCTGTTCTGTGTTTCCTTCTACTTTCTTCTTTTCCCTTCCTTTCTTTCGTTCTTCTTTCCTTCATATTCCTTTCCACTTTCTTTGTTTTCTTCATCTTTCTTTGTCTCTTTCCAACCTTTCTTTACTTATTCTTCTTTTCTCTCTTTTTCTTTCTCATTCTTTCTTTCTTTCGTCTTTTCACTTTCATTTTTCTCTCCTTGTTTCCTTCTTTCTTTCTATCTTTTGCGTCTTTCATTCATTCTTTCTTTCTTTTCTTCCTTTCTTTCCTTTTTTCTTTTCTTTCTTCTTTGTTTCTTCTTCCTTCTTCTTTCTTCTCTCTCCTCTTTCATCTTTCTTTTATTCCTTTCTTTTTTCATTTTTTTTTTTTGTCTTTCTTCTTTCTTCTTTTGTCTTCCTTTCGTTCTTCTTTCCTTCATATTACTTTCTTCTTTCTTTGTTTCTCTCATCTTTCTTTGTCTCTTTCCTTCCTTTCTTTACTTTAGTCTTCCTATCTCTTTTTCCTTCTTTCTCATTCTTTCTTTCTTTCGTCTTTTCACTTTCATTTTTCTCTCCTTGTTTCCTTCATTCGGTCTTTCTATCTTCTTTTTTGCGTCTTTGTTGTCTTTCATTCATTCGTTCTTCCTTTTCTTCCTTTTTTTCCTTTCTTTTCTTGTCTTTCTTCTTCGTTCTTTCTTTATTCTGTCTCAAGCCTTTCGTCTTTCTTTCATTACTTCTTTCTTTCTTTCTATTATTCTTCTTTCATTCTTTCTTTCTGTCTTCCTTTCTTCTTTCTTTTTCCTTTCTTTCTTCCGTTCTTCCTTCTTTCATACTACTTTCTTCTTTCTTTGTTTCTTTCATCTTTCTTTGTCTCTTTCCTTCCTTCTTTCCATTAGTCTTCCTTCCTCTTTTTTCTCATTCTTTCTTTCTTACTTCTTTTCACTTTCATTTTTCTCTCCTTGTTTCCTTCTTTTTTTCTTTCTATCTTATTTGCATTTTTCATGTCTTTCATTCATTCTTTCTTTTCTTCCTTTCTTTCCTTTCTTTTCTTTTCTTTCTCCTTTCTTTCTTCCTTCTTTTTTCTTTATTTCTTTCTTTTCCTTCAAGGCTTTCATCTTCCTTTCATTCCTTCTTTCTTTCATTATATTTTTCCTCTTTCATTCTATTTTCTGTCTTTCTGTCTTCTTTCTTTTTTTTCCTTCCTTTTTTTCATTCTTCTTTCCTTCATATTACTTTCTTCTTTCTTTGTTTCTTTCATCTTTCTTTGTTGTTTTCCTTCCTTTCTTTTCTTTAGTCTTACTTTCTTTTTTTCTTTCTCATTCATTCTTTCTTTCGTCTTTTCACTTTTTTCTGTCCCCTTGTTTCCTTCCAATTTCTTTCTTTCTATCCTGTTTTTTGCGTCTTTTATGTCTTTCATTCATTTTTTCTTTCTTTTCGTCCTTTCCTTCATTCTTTCATTCTTTTCTTTTCTTAACTCTTTCTTTCTTTCTTCTTCCTTCTTCTTTCTTTCTTTCTTCTCTCTCAGGTCTTTCATGTTGCTTTCATTCTTTTTTTCATTCTCTCTTTCTTCTTTCATCCTTTTTTTCTGTCTTTTTTCTTTCTTCTTTTGCCTTCCTCTCTTTCATTCTTCTTTCCTTCATTTTACTTTCTTCTTTCTTTGTTTCTTTCATCTTTTTTGTCTCTTTCCTTCCTTTCTTTCCTTTAGTCTTCTTGTCTCTATTTTTTCTTTCTCATTCTTTCTTTCTTTCTTTCGTCTATTCTCTTTCATTTTTCTCTGCTTGTTTCCTTCATTCTTTCTTTCTTTCTATCTTCTTTTTTGCTTTTGTCATGTCTTTCATTCTATCTTTTTTTCTTTTCTTCCTTTCACTCCTTTTTTTTCTTTTCTTTCTTCTTCCTTTTTCTTCCTACTTTCGTTTTTCTTTCTTCTCTCTCAAATGTTTCATCTTCCTTTCATTCTTCTTTTTTTCTTTCATTCTTTCTTTCTTCTTTCATTCTTTTTTTTTGTCTATCTTTCTTCTTTTGCCTTCCTTTCTTTCGTTCTTCTTTCCTTCCTATTACTTTCTTCTTTCTTTGTTTCTTTAATGTTTTTGTCATTCCTTCCTTTCTTTACTTTAGTCTTCCTTTCTCTTTTTCTTTCTCTCTCATTCTTTCTTTATTTCGTCTTTTCACTTTCATTTTTCTCTCCTTTTTTCCTTCTTTCTTTCTATCTTCTTTTTTGAATCTTTCATTTCTTTCATTCAGTTTTTTTCTTTTCATCCTTTCCTTTCCTTTTCTTCCTTTCCTTTCTTCTTTCATTCTTTCTTCTTTCTTCTTTTGCCTTCCTTCCTTTCGTTCTTCTTTCCTTCATATTACTTTCTTCTTTCTTTTTTTCTTTCATCTTTCTTTGTCTCTCTCCTTCCTTTCTTCCCTGTAGTCTTTTTTTCTCTTTTTTTCTTTCTCATTCTTTCTTTCTTTTGTCTTTTCACTCTCATTTTTCTCTCCTTGTTTCCTTCCTTCTTTCTTTCTTTCTATCCTTTTTACGTCGTTCATGTCTTTCATACATTCCTTCTCTCTTTTCTTTTCTTCCTTATTTCCATCTTCTTCCTCATTTTTTTTTTTTTTCTTTCTTCGCTCTCTTGTCTTTTGTCTTCCTTTTATTTCTTCTTTTTTTTTTTCTTTTTTTTTCTTTCATTCTTTTTTTCTTCTTTTTTTTTTTTTTTTCTTTTTCCTTCCTTTCTTTCTTTCTTTCTTTTTTTCTTCATATTACTTTCTTCTTTCTTTCTTTCTTTCTTTCATCTCTCTTTGTCACTTTCCTTCGTTTCTTTCCTGTAGTCTCCCTTTCTGTTTTCTTCTTGCTCATTCTTTCTTTCTTTATTTCGTCTTTTCACTTTCATTTTTCTCTCCTTGTTTCCTTCCTTCTGTCTTTCTATCTTCTTTTTTGCGTCTTTCATGTCTTTCACTCATTCTTTCTCTCTTTTCTTCCTTTCTTTCCTTTCTTTTCTTTTCTTTCTCTTTCCTTCTTTCTTCTTCTTTTCTTTATCCTCTCTCACCTCTTTCATCTTCCCTTCCTTCCTTCTTTCTTTCATTTTTTTCTTCCATCATTTTTTTTTTTTGCCTTTTTTTCTTGTTTCTTCTTTGGCTTTCTTTCTTTCTTTCATTCTTCTTTCCTTCATATTACTTTCTTCTTTCTTTGTTTCTTTCATCTTTCTTTGTCTCTTTACTACTTTCTTTCCTTTAGTCTTCTTTTCTCTTTTATTTCTTTCTCATTCTTTCTTTGTTTCGTCTTTTCACTTTCATTTTTCTCTGCTTGTTTCCTTCATCCTTTCTTTCTTTCTACTTTTTTGCTTCTTTCATGCCTTTATTCATTCTTTCTCTCTTTTCTTTTCTTTCTTCTTTCCTTCTTTCTTCTTCCTTCTTTCTTTTTTCTTTCTTCTCTCTCAAGTCTTTCATCTTCCTTTCATTCCTTCTTTATTTCATTCTTTTTTTCATGTTTCATTCTTCTGTTCTGTCTTTCCTTCTACTTTCTTCTTTTGCCTTCCTTTCTTTCATTCTTCTTTCCTTCATATTCCTTTCCACTTTCTTTGTTTCCTTCATCTTTCTTTGTCTCTTTCCAACCTTTCTTTACTTATTCTTCTTTTCTCTCTTTTTCTTTCTCTTTCTTTCTTTCTTTCGTCTTTTCACTTTCATTTTTCTCTCCTTGTTTCCTTCTTTCTTTCTTTCTTTTGCGTCTTTCATTCATTCTTTCTTTCTTTTCTTCCTTTCTTTCCTTTTTTCTTTTCTTTCTTCTTTCTTTCTTCTTCCTTCTTCTTTCTTCTCTCTCGTCTTTCATCTTCCTTTCATTCCTTCTTTCTTTCATTCTTTTTTTCTGTCTTTCTTCTTTCTTCTTTTGCCTTCCTTTCGTTCTTCTTTCCTTCATATTACTTTCTTCTTTCTTTGTTTCTCTCATCTTTCTTTGTCTCTTTCCTTCCTTTCTTTACTTTAGTCTTCCTATCTCTTTTTCCTTCTTTCTCATTCTTTCTTTCTTTCGTCTTTTCAAATTCATTTTTCTCTCCCTGTTTCCTTCATTCGGTGTTTCTATGTTCTTTTTTTTGTCTTTGATTTCTTTCGTGCATTCGCTCTTCCCTTTCTTCCTTTTTTTCCTTTCTTTTCTTGTATTTCTTCTTCGTTCTTTCTTTATTCTGTCTCAAGCCTTTCGTCTTTCTTTCATTACTTCTTTCTTTCTTTCTGTTATGCTTCTTTCTTTCTTTCTCTCTGTCTTCCTTTCTTCTTTCTTTTTCCTTTCTTTCTTCCGTTGTTCCTTCTTTCATACTACTTTCTTCTTTCTTTGTTTCTTTCATCTTTCTTTGTCTCTTTCCTTCCTTCTTTCCATTAGTCTTTTTTTCTCTTTTTTTTCATTTTTTCTTTCTTTCTTTTTTTTTCTTTCATTTTTCTCTCCTTGTTTCCTTCTTTTTTTCTTTTTTTCTTATTTGCTTTTTTCATGTCTTTCATTCATTCTTTCTTTTCTTCCTTTTTTTCCTTTCTTTTCTTTTCTTTCTTCTTTCTTTTTTCCTTCTTTTTTCTTTATTTCTTTCTTTTCCTTCAAGGCTTTCATCTTCCTTTCATTCCTTCTTTTTTTCATTATATTTTTCCTCTTTCATTCTATTTTCTGTCTTTCTGTCTTCTTTCTTTTTTTGCCTTCCTTTTTTTCATTCTTCTTTCCTTCATATTACTTTCTTCTTTCTTTGTTTCTTTCATCTTTCTTTGTTGCTTTCCTTCCTTTCTTTTCTTTAGTCTTACTTTCTTTTTTTCTTTCTCATTCATTCTTTCTTTCGTCTTTTCACTTTTTTCTGTCTCCTTGTTTCCTTCCAATTTCTTTCTTTCTTTCTTGTTTTTTTCGTCTTTTTTGTCTTTCATTCATTTTTTTTTTCTTTTCGTCCTTTCCTTCATTCTTTCTTTCTTTTCTTTTCTTTACTCTTTCTTTCTTTCTTCTTCCTTCTTCTTTTTTTTTTTCTTCTCTCTCTGGTCTTTCTTGTTGCTTTCATTCTTTTTTTTTTTCTCTCTTTCTTTTTTCTTCCTTTTTTTTTTTCTTTCTTTTTTCCTTCTTTTTCCTTCCTCTCTTTTTTTCTTCTTTCCTTCATTTTACTTTCTTCTTTCTTTGTTTCTTTCATCTTTTTTGTCTCTTTCCTTCCTTTCTTTCCTTTAGTCTTCCTTTCTCTTTTTCTTTCTCATTCTTTCTTTCTTTCGTCTATTCTCTTTCATTTTTCTCTGCTTGTTTCCTTCATTCTTTCTTTCTTTCTATCTTCTTTTTTGCTTCTGTCATGTCTTTCATTCTATCTTTTTTTTTTTTCTTCCTTTCACTCCTTTCTTTTCTTTTCTTTCTTCTTCCTTTTTCTTCCTACTTTCGTCTTTCTTTCTTCTCTCTCAAGTGTTTCATCTTCCTTTCATTCTTCATTCTTTCTTTCATTCTTTCTTTCTTCTTTCATTCTTTTTTTCTGTCTATCTTTCTTCTTTTGCCTTCCTTTCTTTCGTTCTTCTTTCCTTCCTATTACTTTCTTCTTTCTTTGTTTCTTTAATGTTTTTGTCATTCCTTCCTTTCTTTACTTTAGTCTTCCTTTCTCTTTTTCTTTCTCTCTCATTCTTTCTTTATTTCGTCTTTTCACTTTCATTTTTCTCTCCTTTTTTCCTTCTTTCTTTCTATCTTCTTTTTTGCATCTTTCATTTCTTTCATTCAGTTTTTTTCTTTTCATCCTTTCCTTTCCTTTTCATCCTTTCCTTTCTTCTTTCATTCTTTCTTTTTTCTTTTTTTTCCTTTCTTCCTTTCGTTCTTCTTTCCTTCATATTACTTTCTTCTTTCTTTTTTTCTTTAATATTTTTTTGTCTCTCTCCTTCCTTTTTTTCCTGTAGTCTTTTTTTCTCTTTTTTTCTTTCTCATTCTTTCTTTCTTTTGTCTTTTCACTCTCATTTTTCTCTCCTTGTTTCCTTCTTTCTTTCTTTCTTTCTATCCTTTTTACGTCGTTCATGTCTTTCATACATTCCTTCTCTCTTTTCTTTTCTTCCTTATTTCCATCTTCTTCCTCATTTTTTCTTTCTTTCATTCTTCGCTCTCTAGTCTTTCGTCTTCCTTTAATTCCTTCTTTCTTTCATTCTTTTTTCTTCCTTCATTCTTTTTTCCGTCTTTTTTCTTCTTTCTTCTTTTACCTTCCTTTCTTTCTTTCATTCTTCTTTCCTTCATATTACTTTCTTCTTTCTTTCTTTCTTTCTTTCATCTCTCTTTGTCACTTTCCTTCGTTTCTTTTCTGTAGTCTCCCTTTCTGTTTTCTTCTTGCTCATTCTTTCTTTCTTTATTTCGTCTTTTCACTTTCATTTTTCTCTCCTTGTTTCCTTCCTTCTGTCTTTCTATCTTCTTTTTTGCGTCTTTCATGTCTTTCACTCATTCTTTCTCTCTTTTCTTCCTTTCTTTCCTTTCTTTTCTTTTCTTTCTCTTTCCTTCTTTCTTCTTCTTTTCTTTATCCTCTCTCAAGTCTTTCATCTTCCGTTCATTCCTTCTTTCTTTCATTTTCTTCTTCCATCATTCTTTTTTTCTGCCTTTTTTTCTTGTTTCTTCTTTGGCTTTCTTTCTTTCTTTCATTCTTCTTTCCTTCATATTACTTTCTTCTTTCTTTGTTTCTTTCATCTTTCTTTGTCTCTTTACTACTTTCTTTTCTTTAGTCTTCTTTTCTCTTTTATTTCTTTCTCATTCTTTCTTTGTTTCGTCTTTTCACTTTCATTTTTCTCTCCTTGTTTCCTTCCTTCTTCCTTTCTGTCTTCTTTTTTGCGTCTTTCATGCCTTTATTCATTCTTTCTCTCTTTTCTTTACTTTCTTCTTTCCTTCTTTCTTCTTCCTTCTTTCTTCTTTCTTTCTTCTCTCTCAAGTCTTTCATCTTCCTTTCATTCCTTCTTTCTTTCATTCTTTTTTTTTTGTTTCATTCTTCTGTTCTGTCTTTCCTTCTTCTTTCTTCTTTTGCCTTCCTTTCTTTCGTTCTTCTTTCCTTCATATTCCTTTCCACTTTCTTTGTTTTCTTCATCTTTCTTTGTCTCTTTCCAACCTTTCTTTTCTTATTCTTCTTTTCTCTCTTTTTCTTTTTCTTTCTTTCTTTCTTTCGTCTTTTCACTTTCATTTTTCTCTCCTTGTTTTCTTCTTTCTTTCTATCTTTTGGTTCTTTGATTTAATCTTTTTTTTTTTTCTTCCTTTTTTTTCTTTTTTTTTTTTTTTCTTCTTTCTTTTTTCTTCTTTCTTCTTTCTTCTCTCTCGTCTTTCATCTTCCTTTCATTCCTTCTTTCTTTCATTTTTTTTTTCTGTCTTTCTTCTTTCTTCTTTTGCCTTCCTTTCGTTCTTCTTTCCTTCATATTACTTTCTTCTTTCTTTTTTTCTCTCATCTTTCTTTGTCTCTTTCCTTCCTTTCTTTTCTTTTGTCTTCCTTTCTCTTTTTCCTTCTTTCTCTTTCTTTCTTTCTTTCGTCTTTTCACTTTCATTTTTCTCTCCTTGTTTCCTTCATTCGGTCTTTCTATCTTCTTTTTTGCGTCTTTGATGTCTTTCATTCATTCGTTCTTCCTTTTCTTCCTTTTTTTCCTTTCTTTTCTTGTCTTTCTTCTTCGTTCTTTCTTTATTCTGTCTCAAGCCTTTCGTCTTTCTTTCATTACTTCTTTCTTTCTTTCTATTATTCTTCTTTCATTCTTTCTTTCTGTCTTCCTTTCTTCTTTCTTTTTCCTTTCTTTCTTCCGTTCTTCCTTCTTTCATACTACTTTCTTCTTTCTTTGTTTCTTTCATCTTTCTTTGTCTCTTTCCTTCCTTCTTTCCATTAGTCTTCCTTTCTCTTTTTTCTCATTGTTTCTTTCTTATTTCTTTTCACTTTCATTTTTCTCTCCTTGTTTCCTTCTTTTTTTTTTTCTATCTTATTTGCATTTTTTATGTCTTTCATTCATTCTTTCTTTTTTTCCTTTTTTTCCTTTCTTTTTTTTTCTTTCTCCTTTCTTTCTTCCTTCTTTTTTTTTTATTTTTTTCTTTTCCTTCTAAGCTTTTTTCTTCCTTTCTTTCCTTCTTTCTTTCATTATATTTTTTCTCTTTCATTCTATTTTCTGTCTTTCTGTCTTCTTTCTTTTTTTGCCTTCCTTTTTTTCATTCTTCTTTCCTTCATATTACTTTCTTCTTTCTTTGTTTCTTTCATCTTTCTTTGTTTCTTTCCTTCCTTTCTTTTCTTTAGTCTTACTTTCTTTTTTTCTTTCTCATTCATTCTTTCTTTCGTCTTTTCACTTTTTTCTGTCCCCTTGTTTCCTTCCAATTTCTTTCTTTCTATCCTGTTTTTTGCGTCTTTTATGTCTTTCATTCATTTTTTCTTTCTTTTCGTCCTTTCCTTCATTCTTTCATTCTTTTCTTTTCTTAACTCTTTCTTTCTTTCTTCTTCCTTCTTCTTTCTTTCTTTCTTCTCTCTCAGGTCTTTCATGTTGCTTTCATTCTTTTTTTCATTCTCTCTTTCTTCTTTCATCCTTTTTTTCTGTCTTTCTTCTTTCTTCTTTTGCCTTCCTCTCTTTCATTCTTCTTTCCTTCATTTTACTTTCTTCTTTCTTTGTTTCTTTCATCTTTTTTGTCTCTTTCCTTCCTTTCTTTCCTTTAGTCTTCCTTTCTCTTTTTCTTTCTCATTCTTTCTTTCTTTCTTTTGTCTATTCTCTTTCATTTTTCTCTTCTTGGTTTCTTTTTTCTTTCTTTTTTTCTATCTTCTTTTTTTTTTCTGTTTTGTGTTTCATTCTTTTTTTTTTTTTTTTCTTTCTTTTTCTCCTTTCTTTTCTTTTCTTTCTTCTTCCTTTTTCTTCCTACTTTCGTCTTTCTTTCTTCTCTCTCAAGTGTTTCATCTTCCTTTCATTCTTCATTCTTTCTTTCATTCTTTCTTTCTTCTTTCATTCTTTTTTTCTGTCTATCTTTCTTCTTTTGCCTTCCTTTCTTTCGTTCTTCTTTCCTTCCTATTACTTTCTTCTTTCTTTGTTTCTTTAATGTTTTTGTCATTCCTTCCTTTCTTTACTTTAGTCTTCTTTTCTCTTTTTCTTTCTCTCTCATTCTTTCTTTATTTCGTCTTTTCACTTTCATTTTTCTCTCCTTTTTTCCTTCTTTCTTTCTATCTTCTTTTTTTCATCTTTCATTTCTTTCATTCAGTTTTTTTTTTTTCATCCTTTCCTTTCCTTTTCTTCCTTTTCTTTGTTTCTTCTTTCATTCTTTCTTCTTTCTTCTTTTGCCTTCCTTCCTTTCGTTCTTCTTTCCTTCATATTACTTTCTTCTTTCTTTGTTTCTGTAATATTTCTTTGTCTCTCTCCTTCCTTTCTTCCCTGTAGTCTTTTTTTCTCTTTTTTTCTTTCTCATTCTTTCTTTCTTTTTCTTTTCACTCTCATTTTTCTCTCCTTGTTTCCTTCCTTCTTTCTTTCTTTCTATCCTTTTTACGTCGTTCATGTCTTTCATACATTCCTTCTCTCTTTTCTTTTCTTCCTTATTTCCATCTTCTTCCTCATTTTTTCTTTCTTTCATTCTTCGCTCTCTACTCTTTCGTCTTCCTTTTATTCCTTCTTTCTTTCTTTTTTTTTTTTTCCTTCTTTCTTTTTTTCCTCTTTTTTCTTCTTTCTTCTTTTTCCTTCCTTTCTTTCTTTCATTCTTCTTTCCTTCATATTACTTTCTTCTTTCTTTCTTTCTTTCTTTCATCTCTCTTTGTCACTTTCCTTCGTTTCTTTCCTGTAGTCTCCCTTTCTGTTTTCTTCTTGCTCATTCTTTCTTTCTTTATTTCGTCTTTTCACTTTCATTTTTTTTTCCTTTTTTCCTTCCTTCTGTCTTTCTATCTTCTTTTTTTCTTCTTTCATGTCTTTCACTCATTCTTTCTCTCTTTTCTTCCTTTCTTTCCTTTCTTTTCTTTTCTTTCTCTTTCGTTCTTTCTTCTTCTTTTGTTTATCCTTTCTCAAGTCTTTCATCTTCCGTTCATTCCTTCTTTCTTTCATTTTCTTCTTCCATCATTCTTTTTTTCTGCCTTTTTTTCTTGTTTCTTCTTTGGCTTTCTTTCTTTCTTTCATTCTTCTTTCCTTCATATTACTTTCTTCTTTCTTTGTTTCTTTCATCTTTCTTTGTCTCTCTACTACTTTCTTTCCTTTAGTCTTCTTTTCTCTTTTATTTCTTTCTCATTCTTTCTTTGTTTCGTCTTTTTTCTTTCATTTTTCTCTCCTTGTTTCCTTCCTTCTTCCTTTCTGTCTTCTTTTTTGCGTCTTTCATGCCTTTATTCATTCTTTCTCTCTTTTCTTTACTTTCTTCTTTCCTTCTTTCTTCTTCCTTCTTTCTTCTTTCTTTCTTCTCTCTCAAGTCTTTCATCTTCCTTTCATTCCTTCTTTCTTTCATTCTTTTTTTCTTGTTTCATTCTTCTGTTCTGTCTTTCCTTCTACTTTCTTCTTTTGCCTTCCTTTCTTTCGTTCTTCTTTCCTTCATATTCCTTTCCACTTTCTTTGTTTCCTTCATCTTTCTTTGTCTCTTTCCAACCTTTCTTTACTTATTCTTCTTTTCTCTCTTTTTCTTTCTCATTCTTTCTTTCTTTCGTCTTTTCACTTTCATTTTTCTCTCCTTGTTTCCTTCTTTCTTTCTATCTTTTGCGTCTTTCATTCATTCTTTCTTTCTTTTCTTCCTTTCTTTCCTTTTTTCTTTTCTTTCTTCTTTCTTTCTTCTTCCTTCTTCTTTCTTCTCTCTCGTCTTTCATCTTCCTTTCATTCCTTCTTTCTTTCATTCTTTTTTTCTGTCTTTCTTCTTTCTTCTTTTGCCTTCCTTTCGTTCTTCTTTCCTTCATATTACTTTCTTCTTTCTTTTTTTCTCTCATCTTTCTTTGTCTCTTTCCTTCCTTTCTTTTCTTTATTCTTCCTATCTCTTTTTCCCTCTTTCTCATTCTTTCTTTTTTTCTTCTTTTCTCTTTCATTTTTTTCTCCTTTTTTCCTTCATTCTGTCTTTCTATCTTCTTTTTTGCGTCTTTGATGTCTTTCTTTCATTCGTTCTTCCTTTTCTTCCTTTTTTTCCTTTCTTTTCTTGTCTTTCTTCTTCGTTCTTTCTTTATTCTGTCTCAAGCCTTTCGTCTTTCTTTCATTACTTCTTTCTTTCTTTCTATTATTCTTCTTTCATTCTTTCTTTCTGTCTTCCTTTCTTCTTTCTTTTTCCTTTCTTTCTTCCGTTCTTCCTTCTTTCATACTACTTTCTTCTTTCTTTGTTTCTTTCATCTTTCTTTGTCTCTTTCCTTCCTTCTTTCCATTAGTCTTCCTTTCTCTTTTTTCTCATTCTTTCTTTCTTACTTCTTTTCACTTTCATTTTTCTCTCCTTGTTTCCTTCTTTTTTTCTTTCTATCTTATTTGCATTTTTCATGTCTTTCATTCATTCTTTCTTTTCTTCCTTTCTTTCCTTTCTTTTCTTTTCTTTCTCCTTTCTTCCTTCCTTCTTTTTTCTTTATTTCTTTCTTTTCCTTCAAGGCTTTCATCTTCCTTTCATTCCTTCTTTCTTTCATTATATTTTTCCTCTTTCATTCTATTTTCTCTCTTTCTGTCTTCTTTTTTTTTTTGCTTTCCTTTTTTTCATTCTTCTTTTCTTCATATTTCTTTCTTCTTTCTTTGTTTCTTTCATCTTTCTTTGTTGCTTTCCTTCCTTTCTTTTCTTTAGTCTTACTTTCTTTTTTTCTTTCTCATTCATTCTTTCTTTCGTCTTTTCACTTTTTTCTGTCCCCTTGTTTCCTTCCAATTTCTTTCTTTCTATCCTGTTTTTTGCGTCTTTTATGTCTTTCATTCATTTTTTCTTTCTTTTCGTCCTTTCCTTCATTCTTTCATTCTTTTCTTTTCTTAACTCTTTCTTTCTTTCTTCTTCCTTCTTCTTTCTTTCTTTCTTCTCTCTCAGGTCTTTCATGTTGCTTTCATTATTTTTTTCATTCTCTCTTTCTTCTTTCATCCTTTTTTTCTGTCTTTCTTCTTTCTTCTTTTGCCTTCCTCTCTTTCATTCTTCTTTCCTTCATTTTACTTTCTTCTTTCTTTGTTTCTTTCATCTTTTTTGTCTCTTTCCTTCCTTTCTTTCCTTTAGTCTTCCTTTCTCTTTTTCTTTCTCATTCTTTCTTTCTTTCTTTCGTCTATTCTCTTTCATTTTTCTCTGCTTGTTTCCTTCATTCTTTCTTTCTTTCTATCTTCTTTTTTGCTTCTGTCATGTCTTTCATTCTATCTTTTTTTCTTTTCTTCCTTTCACTCCTTTCTTTTCTTTTTTTTCTTCTTCCTTTTTTTTTCTACTTTCGTTTTTCTTTCTTCTCTCTCAAGTGTTTCATCTTCCTTTCATTCTTCATTCTTTCTTTCATTCTTTCTTTCTTCTTTCATTCTTTTTTTCTGTCTATCTTTCTTCTTTTGCCTTCCTTTCTTTCGTTCTTCTTTCCTTCCTATTACTTTCTTCTTTCTTTGTTTCTTTAATGTTTTTGTCATTCCTTCCTTTCTTTACTTTAGTCTTCCTTTCTCTTTTTCTTTCTCTCTCATTCTTTCTTTATTTCGTCTTTTCACTTTCATTTTTCTCTCCTTTTTTCCTTCTTTCTTTCTATCTTCTTTTTTTCATCTTTTTTTTCTTTTATTCACTTTTTTTTTTTTTTTCCTTTCCTTTCCTTTTTTTCCTTTCCTTTCTTCTTTTCTTCTTTCTTTTTTTTTCTTTTGCCTTCCTTCCTTTCGTTCTTCTTTCCTTCATTTTACTTTCTTCTTTGTTTGTTTCTGTAATATTTCTTTGTCTCTCTCCTTCCTTTCTTCCTTGTAGTCTTTTTTTCTCTTTTTTTCTTTCTCATTCTTTCTTTCTTTTGTCTTTTCACTCTCATTTTTCTCTCCTTGTTTCCTTCCTTCTTTCTTTCTTTCTATCCTTTTTACGTCGTTCATGTCTTTCATACATTCCTTCTCTCTTTTCTTTTCTTCCTTATTTCCATCTTCTTCCTCATTTTTTCTTTCTTTCCTTCTTCCCTCTCTAGTCTTTCTTCTTCCTTTTATTCCTTCTTTCTTTCATTCTTTTTTCTTCCTTCATTCTTTTTTCCGTCTTTTTTCTTCTTTCTTCTTTTACCTTCCTTTCTTTCTTTCATTCTTCTTTCCTTCATATTACTTTCTTCTTTCTTTCTTTCTTTCTTTCATCTCTCTTTGTCACTTTCCTTCGTTTCTTTCCTGTAGTCTCCCTTTCTGTTTTCTTCTTGCTCATTCTTTCTTTCTTTTTTTCGTCTTTTCACTTTCATTTTTCTCTCCTTTTTTCCTTCCTTCTGTCTTTCTTTCTTCTTTTTTTCGTCTTTCTTGTCTTTCTCTCATTCTTTCTCTCTTTTCTTCCTTTCTTTCCTTTCTTTTCTTTTCTTTTTCTTTCCTTCTTTCTTTTTTTTTTCTTTATCCTCTCTCAAGTCTTTCATCTTCCAGTCATTCCTTCTTTCTTTCATTTTCTTCTTCCATCATTCTTTTTTTCTGCCTTTTTTTCTTGTTTCTTCTTTGGCTTTCTTTCTTTCTTTCATTCTTCTTTCCTTCATATTACTTTCTTCTTTCTTTGTTTCTTTCATCTTTCTTTTTCTCTTTACTACTTTCTTTCCTTTAGTCTTTTTTTCTCTTTTATTTCTCTCTCATTCTTTCTTTGTTTTGTCTTTTCACTTTCATTTTTCTCTCCTTGTTCCCTTCCTTCTTCCTTTCTGTTTTCTTTTTTGCGTCTTTCATGCCTTTATTCATTCTTTCTCTCTTTTCTTTACTTTCTTCTTTCCTTCTTTCTTCTTCCTTCTTTCTTCTTTCTTTCTTCTCTCTCAAGTCTTTCATCTTCCTTTCATTCCTTCTTTCTTTCATTCTTTTTTTCTTGTTTCATTCTTCTGTTCTGTCTTTCCTTCTACTTTCTTCTTTTCCCTTCCTTTCTTTCGTTCTTCTTTCCTTCATATTCCTTTCCACTTTCTTTGTTTCCTTCTTCTTTCTTTGTCTCTTTCCAACCTTTCTTTACTTATTCTTTTTTTCTCTCTTTTTCTTTCTCTTTCTTTTTTTCTTTCGTCTTTTCACTTTCATTTTTCTCTCCTTGTTTCCTTCTTTCTTTCTATCTTTTGCGTCTTTCAGTCATTCTTTCTTTCTTTTCTTCCTTTCTTTCCTTTTTTCTTTTCTTTCTTCTTTCTTTCTTCTTCCTTCTTCTTTCTTCTCTCTCCTCTTTCTTCTTCCTTTCTTTCCTTCTTTCTTTCATTCTTTTTTTCTGTCTTTCTTCTTTCTTCTTTTGCCTTCCTTTCGTTCTTCTTTCCTTCATATTACTTTCTTCTTTCTTTGTTTCTCTCATCTTTCTTTGTCTCTTTCCTTCCTTTCTTTACTTTAGTCTTCCTATCTCTTTTTCCTTCTTTCTCATTCTTTCTTTCTTTCGTCTTTTCACTTTCATTTTTCTCTCCTTGTTTCCTTCATTCGCTCTTTCTATCTTTTTTTTTGCGTCTTTGATGTCTTTCATTCATTCGTTCTTCCTTTTCTTCCTTTTTTTCCTTTCTTTTCTTGTCTTTCTTCTTCGTTCTTTCTTTATTCTGTCTCAAGCCTTTCGTCTTTCTTTCATTACTTCTTTCTTTCTTTCTATTATTCTTCTTTCATTCTTTCTTTCTGTCTTCCTTTCTTCTTTCTTTTTCCTTTCTTTCTTCCGTTCTTCCTTCTTTCATACTACTTTCTTCTTTCTTTGTTTCTTTCATCTTTCTTTGTCTCTTTCCTTCCTTCTTTCCATTAGTCTTCCTTTCTCTTTTTTCTCATTCTTTCTTTCTTACTTCTTTTCACTTTCATTTTTCTCTCCTTGTTTCCTTCTTTTTTTCTTTCTATCTTATTTACATTTTTCATGTCTTTCATTCATTCTTTCTTTTCTTCCTTTCTTTCCTTTCTTTTCTTTTCTTTCTCCTTTCTTTCTTCCTTCTTTTTTCTTTTTTTCTTTCTTTTCCTTCAAGGCTTTCATCTTCCTTTCTTTCCTTCTTTCTTTCATTTTATTTTTCCTCTTTCATTCTATTTTCTGTCTTTTTGTCTTCTTTCTTTTTTTGCCTTCCTTTTTTTCATTCTTCTTTCCTTCATATTACTTTCTTCTTTCTTTGTTTCTTTCATCTTTCTTTGTTGCTTTCCTTCCTTTCTTTTCTTTAGTCTTACTTTCTTTTTTTCTTTCTCATTCATTCTTTCTTTCGTCTTTTCACTTTTTTCTGTCCCCTTGTTTCCTTCCAATTTCTTTCTTTCTATCCTGTTTTTTGCGTCTTTTTTGTGTTTCTTTCTTTTTTTTTTTCTTTTCGTCCTTTCCTTCATTCTTTCTTTCTTTTCTTTTTTTATCTCTTTCTTTCTTTCTTCTTCCTTCTTCTTTCTTTCTTTCTTCTCTCTCAGGTCTTTCATGTTGCTTTCATTGTTTTTTTCATTCTCTCTTTCTTCTTTCATCCTTTTTTTCTGTCTTTCTTCTTTCTTCTTTTGCCTTCCTCTCTTTCATTCTTCTTTCCTTCATTTTACTTTCTTCTTTCTTTGTTTCTTTCATCTTTTTTGTCTCTTTCCTTCCTTTCTTTCCTTTAGTCTTCCTTTCTCTTTTTATTTCTCATTCTTTCTTTCTTTCTTTCGTCTATTCTCTTTCATTTTTCTCTCCTTGTTTCCTTCATTCTTTCTTTCTTTCTATCTTTTTTTTTGCTTCTGTCATGTCTTTCTTTCTATCTTTTTTTCTTTTCTTCCTTTCACTCCTTTCTTTTCTTTTCTTTCTTCTTGCTTTTTCTTCTTATTTTCGTCTTTCTTTCTCTTCTGTCAAGTGTTTCATCTTCCTTTCATTCTTCATTCTTTCTTTCATTCTTTCTTTCTTCTTTCATTCTTTTTTTCTGTCTATCTTTCTTCTTTTGCCTTCCTTTCTTTCGTTCTTCTTTCCTTCCTATTACTTTCTTCTTTCTTTGTTTCTTTAATGTTTTTGTCATTCCTTCCTTTCTTTACTTTAGTCTTCCTTTCTCTTTTTCTTTCTCTCTCATTCTTTCTTTATTTCGTCTTTTCTCTTTCATTTTTCTCTCCTTTTTTCCTTCTTTCTTTCTATCTTCTTTTTTGCATCTTTCATTTCTTTCATTCAGTTTTTTTCTTTTCATCCTTTCCTTTCCTTTTCATCCTTTCCTTTCTTCTTTCATTCTTTCTTCTTTCTTCTTTTGCCTTCCTTCCTTTCGTTCTTCTTTCCTTCATATTACTTTTTTCTTTCTTTGTTTCTTTATTATTTCTTTGTCTCTCTCCTTCCTTTCTTCCCTATAGTTTTTTTTTTTTTTTTTTTTTTTCTCCTTCTTTTTTTCTTTTTTTTTTTCACTCTTATTTTTCTCTCCTTTTTTTCTTCCTTCTTTCTTTTTTTCTATCCTTTTTACGTCGTTCATGTCTTTCATACATTCCTTCTCTCTTTTCTTTTCTTCCTTATTTCCATCTTCTTCCTCATTTTTTCTTTCTTTCATTCTTCGCTCTCTAGTCTTTCGTCTTCCTTTAATTCCTTCTTTCTTTCATTCTTTTTTCTTCCTTCATTCTTTTTTCCGTCTTTTTTCTTCTTTCTTCTTTTTCCTTCCTTTCTTTCTTTCATTCTTCTTTCCTTCATATTACTTTCTTCTTTCTTTCTTTCTTTCTTTCATCTCTCTTTGTCACTTTCCTTCGTTTCTTTCCTGTAGTCTCCCTTTCTGTTTTCTTCTTGCTCATTCTTTCTTTCTTTATTTCGTCTTTTCACTTTCATTTTTCTCTCCTTGTTTCCTGCCTTCTGTCTTTCTATCTTCTTTTTTGCGTCTTTCATGTCTTTCATTCATTCTTTCTCTCTTTTCTTGCTTTCTTTCCTTTCTTTTCTTTTCTTTCTCTTTCCTTCTTTCTTCTTCTTTTCTTTATCCTCTCTCAAGTCTTTCATCTTCCGTTCATTCCTTCTTTCTTTCATTTTTTTCTTCCATCATTCTTTTTTTCTGCCTTTTTTTCTTGTTTCTTCTTTGTCTTTCTTTCTTTCTTTCATTCTTCTTTCCTTCATATTACTTTCTTCTTTCTTTGTTTCTTTCATCTTTCTTTGTCTCTTTACTACTTTCTTTCCTTTAGTCTTCTTTTCTCTTTTATTTCTTTCTCATTCTTTCTTTCTTTCGTCCATTCACCTTCATTTTTCTCTCCTTGTTTCCTTACTTCTTCCTTTCTGTGTTCTTTTTTGCGTCTTTCGTGTCTTTCATTCATTCTTTCTCTCTTTTCTTTACTTTCTTCTTTCCTTTTTTATTCTTCCTTGTTTCTTCCTTCTTTCTTCTCTGTCAAGTCTTTCATCTTCCTTTCATTCCTTCTTTCTTTCATTCTTCTGTTCTGTCTTTCCTTCTACTTTCTTCTTTTGCCTTCCTTTCTTTCGTTCTTCTTTCCTTCATATTCCTTTCCACTTTCTTTGTTTCCTTCATCTTTCTTTGTCTCTTTCCAACCTTTCTTTACTTATTCTTCTTTTCTCTCTTTTTCTTTCTCATTCTTTCTTTCTTTCGTCTTTTCACTTTCATTTTTCTCTCCTTGTTTCCTTCTTTCTTTCTATCTTTTGCGTCTTTCATTCATTCTTTCTTTCTTTTCTTCCTTTCTTTCCTTTTTTCTTTTCTTTCTTCTTTCTTTCTTCTTCCTTCTTCTTTCTTCTCTCTCGTCTTTCATCTTCCTTTCATTCCTTCTTTCTTTCATTCTTTTTTTCTGTCTTTCTTCTTCCTTCTTTTGCCTTCCTTTCGTTCTTCTTTCCTTCATATTACTTTCTTCTTTCTTTTTTTCTCTCATCTTTCTTTGTCTCTTTCCTTCCTTTCTTTTCTTTTGTCTTCCTCTCTCTTTTTCCTTCTTTCTCATTCTTTCTTTCTTTCGTCTTTTCACTTTCATTTTTCTCTCCTTGTTTCCTTCATTCGGTCTTTCTATCTTCTTTTTTGCGTCTTTGATGTCTTTCATTCATTCGTTCTTCCTTTTCTTCCTTTTTTTCCGTTCTTTTCTTTTCTTTCTTCTTCGTTCTTTCTTTATTCTGTCTCAAGCCTTTCGTCTTTCTTTCATTACTTCTTTCTTTCTTTCTATTTTTCTTCTTTCTTTCTTTCTTTCTGTCTTTCTTTCTTCTTTCTTTTTCCTTTCTTTCTTCCGTTCTTTCTTCTTTCATACTACTTTCTTCTTTCTTTGTTTCTTTCATCTTTCTTTGTCTCTTTCCTTTCTTCTTTCCATTAGTCTTCCTTTCTCTTTTTTCTCATTCTTTCTTTCTTACTTCTTTTCACTTTCATTTTTCTCTCCTTGTTTCCTTCTTTTTTTCTTTCTATCTTATTTGCATTTTTCATGTCTTTCATTCATTCTTTCTTTTCTTCCTTTCTTTTCTTTCTTTTCTTTTCTTTCTCCTTTCTTTCTTCCTTCTTTTTTCTTTATTTCTTTCTTTTCCTTCAAGGCTTTCATCTTCCTTTCATTCCTTCTTTCTTTCATTATATTTTTCCTCTTTCATTCTATTTTCTGTCTTTCTGTCTTCTTTCTTTTTTTGCCTTCCTTTTTTTCATTCTTCTTTCCTTCATATTACTTTCTTCTTTCTTTGTTTCTTTCATCTTTCTTTGTTGCTTTCCTTCCTTTCTTTTCTTTAGTCTTACTTTCTTTTTTTCTTTCTCATTCATTCTTTCTTTCGTCTTTTCACTTTTTTCTGTCCCCTTGTTTCCTTCCAATTTCTTTCTTTCTATCCTGTTTTTTGCGTCTTTTTTGTCTTTCATTCATTTTTTTTTTCTTTTCTTCCTTTCCTTCTTTCTTTCTTTCTTTTCTTTTCTTTACTCTTTCTTTCTTTTTTCTTCCTTCTTCTTTCTTTCTTTCTTCTCTCTCTCCTCTTTCATGTTGCTTTCATTCTTTTTTTCATTCTCTCTTTCTTCTTTCATCCTTTTTTTCTGTCTTTCTTCTTTCTTCTTTTGCCTTCCTCTCTTTCATTCTTCTTTCCTTCATTTTACTTTCTTCTTTCTTTGTTTCTTTCATCTTTTTTGTCTCTTTCCTTCCTTTCTTTCCTTTAGTCTTCCTTTCTCTTTTTCTTTCTCATTCTTTCTTTCTTTCTTTCGTCTATTCTCTTTCATTTTTCTCTGCTTGTTTCCTTCATTCTTTCTTTCTTTCTATCTTCTTTTTTGCTTCTGTTATGTCTTTCATTCTATCTTTTTTTCTTTTCTTCCTTTCACTCCTTTCTTTTCTTTTCTTTCTTCTTCCTTTTTCTTCCTACTTTCGTCTTTCTTTCTTCTCTCTCAAGTGTTTCATCTTCCTTTCATTCTTCATTCTTTCTTTCATTCTTTCTTTCTTCTTTCATTCTTTTTTTCTGTCTATCTTTCTTCTTTTGCCTTCCTTTCTTTCGTTCTTCTTTCCTTCCTATTACTTTCTTCTTTCTTTTTTTCTTTAATGTTTTTGTCATTCCTTCCTTCCTTTACTTTAGTCTTCCTTTCTCTTTTTCTTTCTCTCTCATTCTTTCTTTATTTCGTCTTTTCACTTTCATTTTTCTCTCCTTTTTTCCTTCTTTCTTTCTATCTTCTTTTTTGCATCTTTCATTTCTTTCATTCAGTTTTTTTCTTTTCTTCCTTTCCTTTCCTTTTCCTCCTTTCCTTTCTTCTTTCATTCTTTCTTCTTTCTTCTTTTGCCTTCCTTTCTTTCGTTCTTCTTTTCTTCCTATTACTCTCTTCTTTCTTTGTTTCTGTAATATTTCTTTGTCTCTCTCCTTCCTTTCTTCCCTGTAGTCTTTTTTTCTCTTTTTTTCTTTCTCATTCTTTCTTTCTTTTGTCTTTTCACTCTCATTTTTCTCTCCTTGTTTCCTTCCTTCTTTCTTTCTTTCTATCCTTTTTACGTCGTTCATGTCTTTCATACATTCCTTCTCTCTTTTCTTTTCTTCCTTATTTCCATCTTCTTCCTCATTTTTTCTTTCTTTCATTCTTCGCTCTCTAGTCTTTCGTCTTCCTTTAATTCCTTCTTTCTTTCATTCTTTTTTCTTCCTTCATTCTTTTTTCCGTCTTTTTTCTTCTTTCTTCTTTTTCCTTCCTTTCTTTCTTTCATTCTTCTTTCCTTCATATTACTTTCTTCTTTCTTTCTTTCTTTCTTTCATCTCTCTTTGTCACTTTCCTTCGTTTCTTTCCTCTAGTCTCCCTTTCTGTTTTCTTCTTTCTCATTCTTTCTTTCTTTATTTCGTCTTTTCACTTTCATTTTTCTCTCCTTGTTTCCTTCCTTCTGTCTTTCTATCTTCTTTTTTGCGTCTTTCATGTCTTTCACTCATTCTTTCTCTCTTTTCTTCCTTTCTTTCCTTTCTTTTCTTTTCTTTCTCTTTCCTTCTTTCTTCTTCTTTTCTTTATCCTCTCTCAAGTCTTTCATCTTCCGTTCATTCCTTCTTTCTTTCATTTTCTTCTTCCATCATTCTTTTTTTCTGCCTTTTTTTCTTGTTTCTTCTTTGGCTTTCTTTCTTTCTTTCATTCTTCTTTCCTTCATATTACTTTCTTCTTTCTTTGTTTCTTTCATCTTTCTTTGTCTCTTTACTACTTTCTTTCCTTTAGTCTTCTTTTCTCTTTTATTTCTTTCTCATTCTTTCTTTGTTTCGTCTTTTCACTTTCATTTTTCTCTCCTTGTTTCCTTCCTTCTTCCTTTCTGTCTTCTTTTTTGCGTCTTTCATCCCTTTATTCATTCTTTCTCTCTTTTCTTTACTTTCTTCTTTCCTTCTTTCTTCTTCCTTCTTTCTTCTTTCTTTCTTCTCTCTCACGTCTTTCATCTTCCTTTCTTTCCTTCTTTCTTTTCTTCTTTTTTTCTTGTTTCATTCTTCTGTTCTGTCTTTCCTTCTACTTTCTTCTTTTGCCTTCCTTTCTTTCGTTCTTCTTTCCTTCATATTCCTTTCCACTTTCTTTGTTTCTTTCATCTTTCTTTGTCTCTTTCCAACCTTTCTTTACTTATTCTTCTTTTCTCTCTTTTTCTTTCTCATTCTTTCTTTCTTTCGTCTTTTCACTTTCATTTTTCTCTCCTTGTTTCCTTCTTTCTTTCTATCTTTTGCGTCTTTCATTCATTCTTTCTTTCTTTTCTTCCTTTCTTTCCTTTTTTCTTTTCTTTCTTCTTTCTTTCTTCTTCCTTCTTCTTTCTTCTCTCTCGTCTTTCATCTTCCTTTCATTCCTTCTTTCTTTCATTCTTTTTTTCTTTCTTTCTTCTTTCTTCTTTTGTCTTCCTTTCGTTCTTCTTTCCTTCATATTACTTTCTTCTTTCTTTTTTTCTCTCATCTTTCTTTGTCTCTTTCCTTCCTTTCTTTTCTTTAGTCTTCCTATCTCTTTTTTTTTCTTTCTCTTTCTTTCTTTCTTTCGTCTTTTCACTTTCATTTTTCTCTCCTTGTTTCCTTCATTCGGTCTTTCTATCTTCTTTTTTGCGTCTTTGATGTCTTTCATTCATTCGTTCTTCCTTTTCTTCCTTTTTTTCCGTTCTTTTCTTTTCTTTCTTCTTCGTTCTTTCTTTATTCTGTCTCAAGCCTTTCGTCTTTCTTTCATTACTTCTTTCTTTCTTTCTATTATTCTTCTTTCATTCTTTCTTTCTGTCTTCCTTTCTTCTTTCTTTTTCCTTTCTTTCTTCCGTTTTTCCTTCTTTCATTCTTCTTTCTTCTTTCTTTTTTTCTTTCTTCTTTCTTTTTTTCTTTCCTTCCTTCTTTCCTTTTGTCTTTTCTTTTTTTTTTCTCTTTCTTTCTTTCTTACTTCTTTTCACTTTCATTTTTCTCTCCTTGTTTCCTTCTTTTTTTCTTTCTATCTTATTTGCATTTTTCATTTCTTTCATTCATTCTTTCTTTTCTTCCTTTCTTTCCTTTCTTTTCTTTTCTTTCTCCTTTCTTTCTTCCTTCTTTTTTCTTTATTTCTTTCTTTTCCTTCAAGGCTTTCATCTTCCTTTCATTCCTTCTTTCTTTCATTATATTTTTCCTCTTTCATTCTATTTTCTGTCTTTCTGTCTTCTTTCTTTTTTTGCCTTCCTTTTTTTCATTCTTCTTTCCTTCATATTACTCTCTTCTTTCGTTGTTTCTTTCATCTTTCTTTGTTGCTTTCCTTCCTTTCTTTTCTTTAGTCTTACTTTCTTTTTTTCTTTCTCATTCATTCTTTCTTTCGTCTTTTCACTTTTTTCTGTCCCCTTGTTTCCTTCCAATTTCTTTCTTTCTATCCTGTTTTTTGCGTCTTTTATGTCTTTCATTCATTTTTTCTTTCTTTTCGTCCTTTCCTTCATTCTTTCATTCTTTTCTTTTCTTATCTCTTTCTTTCTTTCTTCTTCCTTCTTCTTTCTTTCTTTCTTCTCTCTCAGGTCTTTCATGTTGCTTTCATTCTTTTTTTTATTCTCTCTTTCTTCTTTCTTCCTTTTTTTTTGTCTTTCTTCTTTCTTCTTTTTCCTTCCTCTCTTTTATTCTTCTTTTCTTCATTTTTCTTTTTTCTTTTTTTGTTTCTTTCTTCTTTTTTGTCTCTTTTCTTTCTTTCTTTCCTTTAGTCTTCCTTTTTTTTTTTCTTTCTCATTCTTTCTTTCTTTCTTTCGTCTATTCTCTTTCATTTTTCTCTGCTTGTTTCCTTCATTCTTTCTTTCTTTCTATCTTCTTTTTTGCTTCTGTCATGTCTTTCATTCTATCTTTTTTTTTTTTCTTCCTTTCTCTCCTTTCTTTTCTTTTTTTTCTTCTTCCTTTTTCTTCCTACTTTCTTTTTTCTTTCTTCTCTCTCAAGTGTTTCTTCTTCCTTTCATTCTTCTTTCTTTCTTTCTTTCTTTCTTTCTTCTTTCATTCTTTTTTTCTGTCTATCTTTCTTCTTTTGCCTTCCTTTCTTTCGTTCTTCTTTCCTTCCTATTACTTTCTTCTTTCTTTGTTTCTTTAATGTTTTTGTCATTCCTTCCTTTCTTTACTTTAGTCTTCCTTTCTCTTTTTCTTTCTCTCTCATTCTTTCTTTATTTCGTCTTTTCACTTTCATTTTTCTCTCCTTTTTTCCTTCTTTCTTTCTATCTTCTTTTTTGCATCTTTCATTTCTTTCATTCAGTTTTTTTCTTTTCATCCTTTCCTTTCCTTTTCATCCTTTCCTTTCTTCTTTCATTCTTTCTTCTTTCTTCTTTTGCCTTCCTTCCTTTCGTTCTTCTTTCCTTCATATTACTTTCTTCTTTCTTTGTTTCTGTAATATTTCTTTGTCTCTCTCCTTCCTTTCTTCCCTGTAGTCTTTTTTTCTCTTTTTTTCTTTCTCATTCTTTCTTTCTTTTGTCTTTTCACTCTCATTTTTCTCTCCTTCTTTCCTTCCTTCTTTCTTTGTTTCTATCCTTTTTACGTCGTTCATGTCTTTCATACATTCCTTCTCTCTTTTCTTTTCTTCCTTATTTCCATCTTCTTCCTCATTTTTTCTTTCTTTCATTCTTCGCTCTCTAGTCTTTCGTCTTCCTTTAATTCCTTCTTTCTTTCATTCTTTTTTCTTCCTTCATTCTTTTTTCCGTCTTTTTTCTTCTTTCTTCTTTTACCTTCCTTTCTTTCTTTCATTCTTCTTTCCTTCATATTACTTTCTTCTTTCTTTCTTTCTTTCTTTCATCTCTCTTTGTCACTTTCCTTCGTTTCTTTCCTGTAGTCTCCCTTTCTGTTTTCTTCTTGCTCATTCTTTCTTTCTTTATTTCGTCTTTTCACTTTCATTTTTCTCTCCTTGTTTCCTTCCTTCTGTCTTTCTATCTTCTTTTTTGCGTCTTTCATGTCTTTCACTCATTCTTTCTCTCTTTTCTTCCTTTCTTTCCTTTCTTTTGTTTTTTTTCTCTTTCCTTCTTTTTTCTTCTTTTCTTTATCCTCTCTCAAGTCTTTCATCTTCCGTTCATTTCTTCTTTCTTTCATTTTCTTCTTCCATCATTCTTTTTTTCTGCCTTTTTTTCTTGTTTCTTCTTTGGCTTTCTTTCTTTCTTTCTTTCTTCTTTCCTTCATATTACTTTCTTCTTTCTTTGTTTCTTTCATCTTTCTTTGTCTCTTTACTACTTTCTTTCCTTTAGTCTTCTTTTCTCTTTTATTTCTTTCTCATTCTTTCTTTGTTTCGTCTTTTCACTTTCATTTTTCTCTCCTTGTTTCCTTCCTTCTTCCTTTCTGTCTTCTTTTTTGCGTCTTTCATGCCTTTATTCATTCTTTCTCTCTTTTCTTTTCTTTCTTTTTTTCTTCTTTCTTCTTCCTTCTTTCTTCTTTCTTTCTTCTCTCTCCAGTCTTTCTTCTTTCTTTCTTTCCTTCTTTCTTTCTTTCTTTTTTTTTTTTTTCATTCTTTTGTTTTGTCTTTCCTTCTTCTTTCTTCTTTTGCCTTCCTTTCTTTCGTTCTTCTTTCCTTCATATTCCTTTCCACTTTCTTTGTTTCCTTCATCTTTCTTTGTCTCTTTCCAACCTTTCTTTACTTATTCTTCTTTTCTCTCTTTTTCTTTCTCATTCTTTCTTTCTTTCGTCTTTTCACTTTCATTTTTCTCTCCTTGTTTCCTTCTTTCTTTCTATCTTTTGCGTCTTTCATTCATTCTTTCTTTCTTTTCTTCCTTTCTTTCCTTTTTTCTTTTCTTTCTTCTTTCTTTCTTCTTCCTTCTTCTTTCTTCTCTCTCGTCTTTCATCTTCCTTTCATTCCTTCTTTCTTTCATTCTTTTTTTCTGTCTTTCTTCTTTCTTCTTTTGCCTTCCTTTCGTTCTTCTTTCCTTCATATTACTTTCTTCTTTCTTTGTTTCTCTCATCTTTCTTTGTCTCTTTCCTTCCTTTCTTTACTTTAGTCTTCCTATCTCTTTTTCCTTCTTTCTCATTCTTTCTTTCTTTCGTCTTTTCACTTTCATTTTTCTCTCCTTGTTTCCTTCATTCGGTCTTTCTATCTTCTTTTTTGCGTCTTTGATGTCTTTCATTCATTCGTTCTTCCTTTTCTTCCTTTTTTTCCGTTCTTTTCTTTTCTTTCTTCTTCGTTCTTTCTTTATTCTGTCTCAAGCCTTTCGTCTTTCTTTCATTACTTCTTTCTTTCTTTCTATTATTCTTCTTTCATTCTTTCTTTCTGTCTTCCTTTCTTCTTTCTTTTTCCTTTCTTTCTTCCCTTCTTCCTTCTTTCATACTACTTTCTTCTTTCTTTGTTTCTTTCATCTTTCTTTTTCTCTTTCCTTCCTTCTTTCCATTAGTCTTCCTTTCTCTTTTTTCTCTTTCTTTCTTTCTTACTTCTTTTCACTTTCATTTTTCTCTCCTTGTTTCCTTCTTTTTTTCTTTCTATCTTTTTTTCATTTTTCTTGTCTTTCATTCATTCTTTCTTTTCTTCCTTTCTTTCCTTTCTTTTCTTTTCTTTTTCCTTTCTTTCTTCCTTCTTTTTTCTTTATTTCTTTCTTTTCCTTCAAGGCTTTCATCTTCCTTTCATTCCTTCTTTCTTTCATTATATTTTTCCTCTTTCATTCTATTTTCTGTCTTTCTGTCTTCTTTCTTTTTTTGCCTTCCTTTTTTTCATTCTTCTTTCCTTCATATTACTTTCTTCTTTCTTTGTTTCTTTCATCTTTCTTTGTTGCTTTCCTTCCTTTCTTTTCTTTAGTCTTACTTTCTTTTTTTCTTTCTCATTCATTCTTTCTTTCGTCTTTTCACTTTTTTCTGTCCCCTTGTTTCCTTCCAATTTCTTTCTTTCTATCCTGTTTTTTGCGTCTTTTATGTCTTTCATTCATTTTTTCTTTCTTTTCGTCCTTTCCTTCATTCTTTCATTCTTTTCTTTTCTTAACTCTTTCTTTCTTTCTTCTTCCTTCTTCTTTCTTTCTTTCTTCTCTCTCAGGTCTTTCATGTTGCTTTCATTCTTTTTCATTCTCTCTTTCTTCTTTCATCCTTTTTTTTTGTCTTTCTTCTTTTTTCTTTTGCCTTCCTCCCTTTCATTCTTCTTTCCTTCATTTTACTTTCTTCTTTCTTTTTTTTTTTCATCTTTTTTTTCTCTTTCCTTCCTTTCTTTCCTTTAGTTTTTCTTTCTCTTTTTCTTTCTCATTCTTTCTTTCTTTCTTTCGTCTATTCTCTTTCATTTTTCTCTGCTTGTTTCCTTCATTCTTTCTTTCTTTCTATATTCTTTTTTGCTTCTGTCATGTCTTTCATTCTTTCTTTTTTTCTTTTCTTCCTTTCTCTCCTTTCTTTTCTTTTCTTTCTTCTTCTTTTTTCTTCCTACTTTCGTCTTTCTTTCTTCTCTCTCAAGTGTTTCATCTTCCTTTCATTCTTCATTCTTTCTTTCATTCTTTCTTTCTTCTTTTATTCTTTTTTTCTGTCTATCTTTCTTCTTTTGCCTTCCTTTCTTTCGTTCTTTTTTCCTTCCTATTACTTTCTTCTTTTTTTGTTTCTTTAATGTTTTTTTCATTCCTTCCTTTCTTTACTTTAGTCTTCCTTTCTCTTTTTCTTTCTCTCTCATTCTTTCTTTATTTCGTCTTTTCACTTTCATTTTTCTCTCCTTTTTTCCTTCTTTCTTTCTATCTTCTTTTTTGCATCTTTCATTTCTTTCATTCAGTTTTTTTCTTTTCATCCTTTCCTTTCCTTTTCATCCTTTCCTTTCTTCTTTCATTCTTTCTTCTTTCTTCTTTTGACTTCCTTCCTTTCGTTCTTCTTTCCTTCATATTACTTTCTTCTTTCTTTGTTTCTGTAATATTTCTTTGTCTCTCTCCTTCCTTTCTTCCCTGTAGTCTTTTTTTCTCTTTTTTTCTTTCTCATTCTTTCTTTCTTTTGTCTTTTCACTCTCATTTTTCTCTCCTTGTTTCCTTCCTTCTTTCTTTCTTTCTATCCTTTTTACGTCGTTCATGTCTTTCATACATTCCTTCTCTCTTTTCTTTTCTTCCTTATTTCCATCTTCTTCCTCATTTTTTCTTTCTTTCATTCTTCGCTCTCTAGTCTTTCGTCTTCCTTTAATTCCTTCTTTCTTTCATTCTTTTTTCTTCCTTCATTCTTTTTTCCGTCTTTTTTCTTGTTTCTTCTTTGTCTTTCTTTCTTTCTTTCATTCTTCTTTCCTTCATATTACTTTCTTTTTTCTTTCTTTCTTTCTTTCTTCTCTCTTTTTCACTTTCCTTCGTTTCTTTCCTGTAGTCTCCCTTTCTTTTTTCTTCTTGCTCATTCTTTCTTTCTTTCTTTTCTCTTTTCACTTTCATTTTTCTCTCCTTGTTTCCTTCATTCTTTGTTTCTATCTTCTTTTTTGCGTCTTTCATGTCTTTCACTCATTCTTTCTCTCTTTTCTTCCTTTCTTTCCTTTCTTTTCTTTTCTTTCTCTTTCCTTCTTTCTTCTTCTTTTCTTTATCCTCTCTCAAGTCTTTCATCTTCCGTTCATTCCTTCTTTCTTTCATTTTCTTCTTCCATCATTCTTTTTTTCTGCCTTTTTTTTTTTTTTTTTCTTTGGCTTTCTTTCTTTCTTTCATTCTTCTTTTCTTCATATTTCTTTCTTTTTTCTTTTTTTCTTTCATCTTTCTTTTTCTCTTTACTACTTTCTTTCCTTTAGTCTTTTTTTTTCTTTTATTTCTTTCTCATTCTTTCTTTGTTTCGTCTTTTCACTTTCATTTTTCTCTCCTTGTTTCCTTCCTTCTTCCTTTCTGTCTTCTTTTTTGCGTCTTTCATGCCTTTATTCATTCTTTCTCTCTTTTCTTTACTTTCTTCTTTCCTTCTTTCTTCTTTCTTCTTTCTTCTTTCTTTCTTCTCTCTCAAGTCTTTCATCTTCCTTTCATTCCTTCTTTCTTTCATTCTTTTTTTCTTGTTTCATTCTTCTGTTCTGTCTTTCCTTCTACTTTCTTCTTTTGCCTTCCTTTCTTTCGTTCTTCTTTCCTTCATATTCCTTTCCACTTTCTTTGTTTCCTTCATCTTTCTTTGTCTCTTTCCAACCTTTCTTTACTTATTCTTCTTTTCTCTCTTTTTCTTTCTCATTCTTTCTTTTTTTCGTCTTTTCACTTTCATTTTTCTCTCCTTGTTTCCTTCTTTCTTTCTATCTTTTGCGTCTTTCATTCATTCTTTCTTTCTTTTCTTCCTTTCTTTCCTTTTTTCTTTTCTTTCTTCTTTCTTTCTTCTTCCTTCTTCTTTCTTCTCTCTCGTCTTTCATCTTCCTTTCATTCCTTCTTTCTTTCATTCTTTTTTTCTGTCTTTCTTCTTTCTTCTTTTGCCTTCCTTTCGTTCTTCTTTCCTTCATATTACTTTCTTCTTTCTTTGTTTCTCTCATCTTTCTTTGTCTCTTTCCTTCCTTTCTTTACTTTAGTCTTCCTATCTCTTTTTCCTTCTTTCTCATTCTTTCTTTCTTTCGTCTTTTCACTTTCATTTTTCTCTCCTTGTTTCCTTCATTCGGTCTTTCTATCTTCTTTTTTGCGTCTTTGATGTCTTTCATTCATTCGTTCTTCCTTTTCTTCCTTTTTTTCCGTTCTTTTCTTTTCTTTCTTCTTCGTTCTTTCTTTATTCTGTCTCAAGCCTTTCGTCTTTCTTTCATTACTTCTTTCTTTCTTTCTATTATTCTTCTTTCATTCTTTCTTTCTGTCTTCCTTTCTTCTTTCTTTTTCCTTTCTTTCTTCCGTTCTTCCTTCTTTCATACTACTTTCTTCTTTCTTTGTTTCTTTCATCTTTCTTTGTCTCTTTCCTTCCTTCTTTCCATTAGTCTTCCTTTCTCTTTTTTCTCATTCTTTCTTTCTTACTTCTTTTCACTTTCATTTTTCTCTCCTTGTTTCCTTCTTTTTTTCTTTCTATCTTATTTGCATTTTTCATGTCTTTCATTCATTCTTTCTTTTCTTCCTTTCTTTCCTTTCTTTTCTTTTCTTTCTCCTTTCTTTCTTCCTTCTTTTTTCTTTTTTTCTTTCTTTTCCTTCAAGGCTTTCATCTTCCTTTCATTCCTTCTTTCTTTCATTTTATTTTTCCTCTTTCTTTCTATTTTCTGTCTTTCTGTCTTCTTTCTTTTTTTTCCTTCCTTTTTTTTATTCTTCTTTCCTTCTTATTTCTTTTTTCTTTCTTTGTTTCTTTCATCTTTCTTTGTTGCTTTCCTTCCTTTCTTTTCTTTAGTCTTACTTTCTTTTTTTCTTTCTCATTCATTCTTTCTTTCGTCTTTTCACTTTTTTCTGTCCCCTTGTTTCCTTCCAATTTCTTTCTTTCTATCTTCTTTTTTGCGTCTTTTATGTCTTTCATTCATTTTTTCTTTCTTTTCGTCCTTTCCTTCATTCTTTCATTCTTTTCTTTTCTTAACTCTTTCTTTCTTTCTTCTTCCTTCTTCTTTCTTTCTTTCTTCTCTCTCAGGTCTTTCATGTTGCTTTCATTCTTTTTTTCATTCTCTCTTTCTTGTTTCATCCTTTTTTTCTGTCTTTCTTCTTTCTTCTTTTGCCTTCCTCTCTTTCATTCTTCTTTCCTTCATTTTACTTTCTTCTTTCTTTGTTTCTTTCATCTTTTTTGTCTCTTTCCTTCCTTTCTTTCCTTTTGTCTTCCTTTCTCTTTTTCTTTCTCATTCTTTCTTTCTTTCTTTCGTCTATTCTCTTTCATTTTTCTCTGCTTGTTTCCTTCATTCTTTCTTTCTTTCTATCTTCTTTTTTGCTTCTGTCATGTCTTTCATTCTATCTTTTTTTCTTTTCTTCCTTTCACTCCTTTCTTTTCTTTTCTTTCTTCTTCCTTTTTCTTCCTACTTTCGTCTTTCTTTCTTCTCTCTCAAGTGTTTCATCTTCCTTTCATTCTTCATTCTTTCTTTCATTCTTTCTTTCTTCTTTCATTCTTTTTTTCTGTCTATCTTTCTTCTTTTGCCTTCCTTTCTTTCGTTCTTCTTTCCTTCCTATTACTTTCTTCTTTCTTTGTTTCTTTAATGTTTTTGTCATTCCTTCCTTTCTTTACTTTAGTCTTCCTTTCTCTTTTTCTTTCTCTCTCATTCTTTCTTTATTTCGTCTTTTCACTTTCATTTTTCTCTCCTTTTTTCCTTCTTTCTTTCTATCTTCTTTTTTGCATCTTTCATTTCTTTCATTCAGTTTTTTTCTTTTCATCCTTTCCTTTCCTTTTCATCCTTTCCTTTCTTCTTTCATTCTTTCTTCTTCCTTCTTTTGCCTTCCTTCCTTTCGTTCTTCTTTCCTTCATATTACTGTCTTCTTTCTTTGTTTCTGTAATATTTCTTTGTCTCTCTCCTTCCTTTCTTCCCTGTAGTCTTTTTTTCTCTTTTTTTCTTTCTCATTCTTTCTTTCTTTTGTCTTTTCACTTTCATTTTTCTCTCCTTGTTTCCTTCCTTCTTTCTTTCTTTCTATCCTTTTTACGTCATTCATGTCTTTCATACATTCCTTCTCTCTTTTCTTTTCTTCCTTATTTCCATCTTCTTCCTCATTTTTTCTTTCTTTCATTCTTCGCTCTCTAGTCTTTCGTCTTCCTTTAATTCCTTCTTTCTTTCATTCTTTTTTCTTCCTTCATTCTTTTTTCCGTCTTTTTTCTTCTTTCTTCTTTTACCTTCCTTTCTTTCTTTCATTCTTCTTTCCTTCCTATTACTTTCTTCTTTCTTTCTTTCTTTCTTTCATCTCTCTTTGTCACTTTCCTTCGTTTCTTTCCTGTAGTCTCCCTTTCTGTTTTCTTCTTGCTCATTCTTTCTTTCTTTATTTCGTCTTTTCACTTTCATTTTTCTCTCCTTGTTTCCTTCCTTCTGTCTTTCTATCTTCTTTTTTGCGTCTTTCATGTCTTTCACTCATTCTTTCTCTCTTTTCTTCCTTTCTTTCCTTTCTTTTCTTTTCTTTCTCGTTCCTTGTTTCTTCTTCTTCTCTTTATCCTCTCTCAAGTCTTTCATCTTCTGTTCATTCCTTCTTTCTTTTATTTTTTTCTTCCATCATTGTTTTTTTCTCGCTTTTTTTCTTGTTTCTTCTTTGGCTTTCTTTCTTTCTTTCATTCTTCTTTCCTTCATATTACTTTCTTCTTTCTTTGTTTCTTTCATCTTTCTTTGTCTCTTTACTACTTTCTTTCCTTTAGTCTTCTTTTCTCTTTTATTTCTTTCTCATTCTTTCTTTGTTTCGTCTTTTCACTTTCATTTTTCTCTCCTTGTTTCCTTCCTTCTTCCTTTCTGTCTTCTTTTTTTCGTCTTTCATGCCTTTTTTCATTCTTTCTCTCTTTTCTTTACTTTCTTCTTTCCTTCTTTCTTCTTCCTTCTTTCTTCTTTCTTTCTTCTCTCTCAAGTCTTTCATCTTCCTTTCATTCCTTCTTTCTTTCATTCTTTTTTTCTTGTTTCATTCTTTTTTTCTGTCTTTTGTCTTTCTTCTTTTGCCTTCCTCTCTTACTTTCGTTCTTCTTTCCTTCATATTCCTTTCCACTTTCTTTGTTTCCTTCATCTTTCTTTGTCTCTTTCCAACCTTTCTTTACTTATTCTTCTTTTCTCTCTTTTTCTTTCTCATTCTTTCTTTCTTTCGTCTTTTCACTTTCATTTTTCTCTCCTTGTTTCCTTCTTTCTTTCTATCTTTTGCGTCTTTCATTCATTCTTTCTTTCTTTTCTTCCTTTCTTTCTTTTTTTCTTTTCTTTCTTCTTTCTTTCTTCTTCCTTCTTCTTTCTTCTCTCTCGTCTTTCATCTTCCTTTCTTTCCTTCTTTCTTTCATTCTTTTTTTCTGTCTTTCTTCTTTCTTCTTTTGCCTTCCTTTCGTTCTTCTTTCCTTCATATTACTTTCTTCTTTCTTTGTTTCTCTCATCTTTCTTTTTCTCTTTCCTTCCTTTCTTTTCTTTTTTCTTCCTTTCTCTTTTTCCTTCTTTCTCTTTCTTTCTTTTTTTTTTCTTTTTTCTTTCATTTTTTTCTCTTTGTTTTCTTCTTTCTGTCTTTCTATCTTCTTTTTTGCGTCTTTGATGTCTTTCATTCATTCGTTCTTCCTTTTCTTCCTTTTTTTCCGTTCTTTTCTTTTCTTTCTTCTTCGTTCTTTCTTTATTCTGTCTCAAGCCTTTCGTCTTTCTTTCATTACTTCTTTTTTTTTTTTTATTATTCTTCTTTTATTCTTTTTTTTTCTCTTCCTTTCTTTTTTCTTTTTCCTTTCTTTCTTTCATTCTTCCTTCCTTCATATTACTCTCTTCTTTCTTTGTTTCTTTCATCTTTCTTTGTCTCTTTCCTTCCTTCTTTCCATTAGTCTTCCTTTCTCTTTTTTCTCATTCTTTCTTTCTTACTTCTTTTCACTTTCATTTTTCTCTCCTTGTTTCCTTCTTTGTTTCTTTCTATCTTATGTGCATTTTTCATGTCTTTCATTCATTCTTTCTTTTCTTCCTTTCTTTCCTTTCTTTTCTTTTCTTTCTCCTTTCTTTCTTCCTTCTTTTTTCTTTATTTCTTTCTTTTCCTTCAAGGCTTTCATCTTCCTTTCATTCCTTCTTTCTTTCATTTTATTTTTCCTCTTTCATTCTATTTTCTGTCTTTCTGTCTTCTTTCTTTTTTTGCCTTCCTTTTTTTCATTCTTCTTTCCTTCATATTACTTTCTTCTTTCTTTGTTTCTTTCATCTTTCTTTGTTGCTTTCCTTCCTTTCTTTTCTTTAGTCTTACTTTCTTTTTTTCTTTCTCATTCATTCTTTCTTTCGTCTTTTCACTTTTTTCTGTCCCCTTGTTTCCTTCCAATTTCTTTCTTTCTATCCTGTTTTTTGCGTCTTTTATGTCTTTCATTCATTTTTTCTTTCTTCTCGTGCTTTTCTTCATTCTTTCATTCTTTTTTTTTCTTAACTCTTTCTTTCTTTCTTCTTCCTTCTTCTTTCTTTCTTTCTTCTCTCTCAGGTCTTTCATGTTGCTTTCATTCTTTTTTTCATTCTCTCTTTCTTCTTTCATCCTTTTTTTCTGTCTTTCTTCTTTCTTCTTTTGCCTTCCTCTCTTTCATTCTTCTTTCCTTCATTTTACTTTCTTCTTTCTTTGTTTCTTTCATCTTTTTTGTCTCTTTCCTTCCTTTCTTTTCTTTTGTCTTCCTTTCTCTTTTTCTTTCTCATTCTTTCTTTCTTTCTTTCGTCTATTCTCTTTCATTTTTCTCTGCTTGTTTCCTTCATTCTTTCTTTCTTTCTATCTTCTTTTTTGCTTCTGTCATGTCTTTCATTCTATCTTTTTTTCTTTTCTTCCTTTCACTCCTTTCTTTTCTTTTCTTTCTTCTTCCTTTTTCTTCCTACTTTCGTCTTTCTTTCTTCTCTCTCAAGTGTTTCATCTTCCTTTCATTCTTCATTCTTTCTTTCATTCTTTCTTTCTTCTTTCATTCTTTTTTTCTGTCTATCTTTCTTCTTTTGCCTTCCTTTCTTTCGTTCTTCTTTCCTTCCTATTACTTTCTTCTTTCTTTGTTTCTTTAATGTTTTTGTCATTCCTTCCTTTCTTTACTTTAGTCTTCCTTTCTCTTTTTCTTTCTCTCTCATTCTTTCTTTATTTCGTCTTTTCACTTTCATTTTTCTCTCCTTTTTTCCTTCTTTCTTTCTATCTTCTTTTTTGCATCTTTCATTTCTTTCATTCAGTTTTTTTCTTTTCATCCTTTCCTTTCCTTTTCATCCTTTCCTTTCTTCTTTCATTCTTTCTTCTTTCTTCTTTTGCCTTCCTTCCTTTCGTTCTTCTTTCCTTCATATTACTTTCTTCTTTCTTTGTTTTTGTAATATTTCTTTGTCTCTCTCCTTCCTTTCTTCCCTGTTGTCTTTTTTTCTCTTTTTTTCTTTTTTATTCTTTTTTTCTTTTGTCTTTTTACTTTCATTTTTCTCTCCTTTTTTCCTTCCTTCTTTCTTTCTTTCTTTCCTTTTTTCTTCGTTCATGTCTTTCATACATTCCTTCTCTCTTTTCTTTTCTTCCTTATTTCCATCTTCTTCCTCATTTTTTCTTTCTTTCATTCTTCGCTCTCTAGTCTTTCGTCTTCCTTTAATTCCTTCTTTCTTTCATTCTTTTTTCTTCCTTCATTCTTTTTTCCGTCTTTTTTCTTCTTTCTTCTTTTACCTTCCTTTCTTTCTTTCATTCTTCTTTCCTTCATATTACTTTCTTCTTTCTTTCTTTCTTTCTTTCATCTCTCTTTGTCACTTTCCTTCGTTTCTTTCCTGTAGTCTCCCTTTCTGTTTTCTTCTTGCTCATTCTTTCTTTCTTTATTTCGTCTTTTCACTTTCATTTTTCTCTCCTTGTTTCCTTCCTTCTGTCTTTCTATCTTCTTTTTTGCGTCTTTCATGTCTTTCACTCATTCTTTCTCTCTTTTCTTCCTTTCTTTCCTTTCTTTTCTTTTCTTTCTCTTTCCTTCTTTCTTCTTCTTTTCTTTATCCTCTCTCAAGTCTTTCATCTTCCGTTCATTCCTTCTTTCTTTCATTTTTTTCTTCCATCATTCTTTTTTTCTGCCTTTTTTTCTTGTTTCTTCTTTGGCTTTCTTTCTTTCTTTCATTCTTCTTTTCTTCATATTACTTTCTTCTTTCTTTGTTTCTTTCATCTTTCTTTGTCTCTTTACTACTTTCTTTCCTTTAGTCTTCTTTTCTCTTTTATTTCTTTCTCATTCTTTCTTTGTTTCGTCTTTTCACTTTCATTTTTCTCTCCTTGTTTCCTTCCTTCTTCCTTTCTGTCTTCTTTTTTGCGTCTTTCATGCCTTTATTCATTCTTTCTCTCTTTTCTTTACTTTCTTCTTTCCTTCTTTCTTCTTCCTTCTTTCTTCTTTCTTTCTTCTCTCTCAAGTCTTTCATCTTCCTTTCATTCCTTCTTTCTTTCATTCTTTTTTTCTTGTTTCATTCTTCTGTTCTGTCTTTCCTTCTACTTTCTTCTTTTGCCTTCCTTTCTTTCGTTCTTCTTTCCTTCATATTCCTTTCCACTTTCTTTGTTTCCTTCATCTTTCTTTGTCTCTTTCCAACCTTTCTTTACTTATTCTTCTTTTCTCTCTTTTTCTTTCTCATTCTTTCTTTCTTTCGTCTTTTCACTTTCATTTTTCTCTCCTTGTTTCCTTCTTTCTTTCTATCTTTTGCGTCTTTCATTCATTCTTTCTTTCTTTTCTTCCTTTCTTTCCTTTTTTCTTTTCTTTCTTCTTTCTTTCTTCTTCCTTCTTCTTTCTTCTCTCTCGTCTTTCATCTTCCTTTCATTCCTTCTTTCTTTCATTCTTTTTTTCTGTCTTTCTTCTTTCTTCTTTTGCCTTCCTTTCGTTCTTCTTTCCTTCATATTACTTTCTTCTTTCTTTGTTTCTCTCATCTTTCTTTGTCTCTTTCCTTCCTTTCTTTACTTTAGTCTTCCTATCTCTTTTTCCTTCTTTCTCATTCTTTCTTTCTTTCGTCTTTTCCCTTTCATTTTTCTCTCCTTGTTTTCTTCATTCGGTCTTTCTATCTTCTTTTTTGCGTCTTTGATGTCTTTCATTCATTCGTTCTTCCTTTTCTTCCTTTTTTTCCTTTCTTTTCTTGTCTTTCTTCTTCGTTCTTTCTTTATTCTGTCTCAAGCCTTTCGTCTTTCTTTCATTACTTCTTTCTTTCTTTCTATTATTCTTCTTTCATTCTTTCTTTCTGTCTTCCTTTCTTCTTTCTTTTTCCTTTCTTTCTTCCGTTCTTCCTTCTTTCATACTACTTTCTTCTTTCTTTGTTTCTTTCACCCTTCTTTGTCTCTTTCCTTCCTTCTTTCCATTTTTCTTCCTTTTTCTTTTTTCTCATTTTTTCTTTCTTACTTCTTTTCACTTTCATTTTTATCTCCTTTTTTCCTTCTTTTTTTTTTTCTATCTTTCTTCCATTATTCTTGTCTTTCCTTCATTTTTTCTTTTCTTATTCTCTTTCCTTTCTTTCTTTTTCCTACTACTTTCTTTCTACCTTCTTTTTTCTTTATTTCTTTCTTTTCCTTCAAGGCTTTCAACTTCCTTTCATTCCTTCTTTCTTTCATTATATTTTTCCTCTTTCATTCTATTTTCTGTCTTTCTGTCTTCTTTCTTTTTTTGCCTTCCTTTTTTTCATTCTTCTTTCCTTCATATTACTTTCTTCTTTCTTTGTTTCTTTCATCTTTCTTTGTTGCTTTCCTTCCTTTCTTTTCTTTAGTCTTACTTTCTTTTTTTCTTTCTCATTCATTCTTTCTTTCGTCTTTTCACTTTTTTTTGTCCCCTTGGTTCCTTCCAATTTCTTTTTTTTTTTCCTCTTTTTTTTGTCTTTTTTGTCTTTCTTTTATTTTTTTTTTTTTTTTTTCCTTTTCTTTCTTCTTTTTTTCTTTTTTTTTTTTTTCTCTTTCTTTTTTTTTTTTTTCTTTTTCTTTTTTTCTTTCTTCTCTCTCAGGTCTTTCATGTTGCTTTCATTCTTTTTTTCATTCTCTCTTTCTTCTTTCATCCTTTTTTTCTGTCTTTCTTCTTTCTTCTTTTGCCTTCCTCTCTTTCATTCTTCTTTCCTTCATTTTACTTTCTTCTTTCTTTGTTTCTTTCATCTTTTTTGTCTCTTTCCTTCCTTTCTTTCCTTTAGTCTTCCTTTCTCTTTTTCTTTCTCATTCTTTCTTTCTTTCTTTCGTCTATTCTCTTTCATTTTTCTCTGCTTGTTTCCTTCATTCATTCTTTCTTTTTATCTTCTTTTTTGCTTCTGTCATGTCTTTCATTCTATCTTTTTTTCTTTTCTTCCTTTCACTCCTTTCTTTTCTTTTCTTTCTTCTTCCTTTTTCTTCCTACTTTCCTTTTTTTTTCTTCTCTCTCAACTGTTTCATTTTCCTTTCATTCTTCATTCTTTCTTTCATTCTTTCTTTCTTCTTTCATTCTTTTTTTCTGTCTATCTTTCTTCTTTTGCCTTCCTTTCTTTCGTTCTTCTTTCCTTCCTATTACTTTCTTCTTTCTTTGTTTCTTTAATGTTTTTGTCATTCCTTCCTTTCTTTACTTTAGTCTTCCTTTCTCTTTTTCTTTCTCTCTCATTCTTTCTTTCTGTCTTTTCCCTTTCATTTTTCTCTCCTTTTTTCCTTCTTTCTTTCTATCTTCTTTTTTGCATCTTTCATTTCTTTCATTCAGTTTTTTTCTTTTCATCCTTTCCTTTCCTTTTCATCCTTTCCTTTCTTCTTTCATTCTTTCTTCTTTCTTCTTTTGCCTTCCTTCCTTTCGTTCTTCTTTCCTTCATATTACTTTCTTCTTTCTTTGTTTCTGTAATATTTCTTTGTCTCTCTCCTTCCTTTCTTCCCTGTAGTCTTTTTTTCTCTTTTTTTTTTTCTCATTCTTTTTTTCTTTTGTCTTTTCACTCTCATTTTTCTCTCCTTGTTTCCTTCCTTCTTTCTTTCTTTCTATCCTTTTTACGTCGTTCATGTCTTTCATACATTCCTTCTCTCTTTTCTTTTCTTCCTTATTTCCATCTTCTTCCTCATTTTTTCTTTCTTTCATTCTTCGCTCTCTAGTCTTCTTCGTTTAATTCCTTCTTTCTTTCATTCTTTTTTCTTCCTTCATTCTTTTTTCCGTCTCTTTTCTTCTTTCTTCTTTTACCTTCCTTTCTTTCTTTCATTCTTCTTTCCTTCATATTACTTTCTTCTTTCTTTCTTTCTTTCTTTCATCTCTCTTTGTCACTTTCCTTCGTTTCTTTCCTGTAGTCTCCCTTTCTGTTTTCTTCTTGCTCATTCTTTCTTTCTTTATTTCGTCTTTTCACTTTCATTTTTCTCTCCTTGTTTCCTTCCTTCTGTCTTTCTACTTTTTTGCGTCTTTCATGTCTTTCACTCATTCTTTCTCTCTTTTCTTCCTTTCTTTCCTTTCTTTTCTTTTCTTTCTCTTTCCTTCTTTCTTCCTCTTTTCTTTATCCTCTCTCAAGTCTTTCATCTTCCGTTCATTCCTTCTTTCTTTCATTTTTTTCTTCCATCATTCTTTTTTTCTGCCTTTTTTTCTTGTTTCTTCTTTGGCTTTCTTTCTTTCTTTCATTCTTCTTTCCTTCATATTACTTTCTTCTTTCTTTGTTTCTTTCATCTTTCTTTGTCTCTTTACTACTTTCTTTCCTTTAGTCTTCTTTTCTCTTTTATTTCTTTCTCATTCTTTCTTTGTTTCGTCTTTTCACTTTCTTTTTTCTCTCCTTGTTTCCTTCCTTCTTTCTTTCTGTCTTCTTTTTTTCGTCTTTCTTGCCTTTATTCTTTCTTTCTCTCTTTTCTTTTCTTTCTTCTTTCCTTCTTTCTTCTTCCTTCTTTGTCCTTTCTTTCTTCTCTCTCAAGTCTTTCATCTTCCTTTCCTTCCTTCTTTCTTTCATTTTTTTTTTCTTGTTTCATTCTTCTGTTCTGTCTTTCCTTCTACTTTCTTCTTTTGCCTTCCTTTCTTTCGTTCTTCTTTCCTTCATATTCCTTTCCACTTTCTTTGTTTCTTTCATCTTTCTTTGTCTCTTTCCAACCTTTCTTTACTTATTCTTCTTTTCTCTCTTTTTCTTTCTCATTCTTTCTTTCTTTCGTCTTTTCACTTTCATTTTTCTCTCCTTGTTTCCTTCTTTCTTTCTATCTTTTGCGTCTTTCATTCATTCTTTCTTTTTTTTCTTCCTTTCTTTTCTTTTTTCTTTTCTTTCTTCTTTCTTTCTTCTTCCTTCTTCTTTCTTCTCTCTCGTCTTTCATCTTCCTTTCATTCCTTCTTTCTTTCATTCTTTTTTTCTGTCTTTCTTCTTTCTTCTTTTGCCTTCCTTTCTTTCTTCTTTCCTTCATATTACTTTCTTTTTTCTTTGTTTCTCTCATCTTTCTTTGTCTCTTTCCTTCCTTTCTTTACTTTATTCTTCCTATCTCTTTTTCCTTCTTTCTCATTCTTTTTTTCTTTCGTCTTTTCACTTTCTTTTTTCTCTCCTTGTTTCCTTCATTCGGTCTTTCTATCTTCTTTTTTGCGTCTTTGATGTCTTTCATTCATTCGTTCTTCCTTTTCTTCCTTTTTTTCCTTTCTTTTCTTGTCTTTCTTCTTCGTTCTTTCTTTATTCTGTCTCAAGCCTTTCCTGTTTCTTTCTTTACTTCTTTCTTTCTTTCTTTTATTCTTCTTTCATTCTTTCTTTCTGTCTTCCTTTCTTCTTTCTTTTTCCTTTCTTTCTTCCGTTCTTCCTTCTTTCATACTACTTTCTTCTTTCTTTGTTTCTTTCATCTGTCTTTGTGTCTTTCCTTCCTTCTTTCCATTAGTCTTCCTTTCTCTTTTTTCTCATTCTTTCTTTCTTACTTCTTTTCACTTTCATTTTTCTCTCCTTGTTTCCTTCTTTTTTTCTTTCTATCTTATTTGCATTTTTCATGTCTTTCATTCATTCTTTCTTTTCTTCCTTTCTTTCCTTTCTTTTCTTTTCTTTCTCCTTTCTTTCTTCCTTCTTTTTTCTTTTTTTCTTTCTTTTCCTTCAAGGCTTTCATCTTCCTTTCATTCCTTCTTTCTTTCATTATATTTTTCCTCTTTCATTCTATTTTCTGTCTTTCTGTCTTCTTTCTTTTTTTGCCTTCCTTTTTTTCATTCTTCTTTCCTTCATATTACTTTCTTCTTTCTTTGTTTCTTTCATCTTACATTGTTTCTTTCCTTTCTTTCTTTTCTTGTATCTTACATTTTTTATTTTTTTCTCATTCTTTCTTTCTTTCGTCTTTTTCCTTATTTTTTTCCCCTTGTTTCCTTCCAATTTCTTTCTTTCTATCCTGTTTTTTGCGTCTTTTATGTCTTTCATTCATTTTTTCTTTCTTTTCTTCCTTTCCTTCATTCTTTCATTCTTTTCTTTTCTTAACTCTTTCTTTCTTTCTTCTTCCTTCTTCTTTCTTTCTTTCTTCTCTCTCAGGTCTTTCATGTTGCTTTCATTCTTTTTTTCATTCTCTCTTTCTTCTTTCATCCTTTTTTTCTGTCTTTCTTCTTTCTTCTTTTGCCTTCCTCTCTTTCATTCTTCTTTCCTTCATTTTACTTTCTTCTTTCTTTGTTTCTTTCATCTTTTTTGTCTCTTTCCTTCCTTTCTTTCCTTTAGTCTTCCTTTCTCTTTTTCTTTCTCATTCTTTCTTTCTTTCTTTCGTCTATTCTCTTTCATTTTTCTCTGCTTGTTTCCTTCATTCTTTCTTTCTTTCTATCTTCTTTTTTGCTTCTGTCATGTCTTTCATTCTATCTTTTTTTCTTTTCTTCCTTTCACTCCTTTCTTTTCTTTTCTTTCTTCTTCCTTTTTCTTCCTACTTTCGTCTTTCTTTCTTCTCTCTCAAGTGTTTCATCTTCCTTTCATTCTTCATTCTTTCTTTCATTCTTTCTTTCTTCTTTCATTCTTTTTTTCTGTCTATCTTTCTTCTTTTGCCTTCCTTTCTTTCGTTCTTCTTTCCTTCCTATTACTTTCTTCTTTCTTTGTTTCTTTAATGTTTTTGTCATTCCTTCCTTTCTTTACTTTAGTCTTCCTTTCTCTTTTTCTTTCTCTCTCCTTCTTTCTTTATTTCGTCTTTTCACTTTCATTTTTCTCTCCTTTTTTCCTTCTTTCTTTCTATCTTCTTTTTTGCATCTTTCATTTCTTTCCTTCAGTTTTTTTCTTTTCATCCTTTCCTTTCCTTTTCATCCTTTCCTTTCTTCTTTCATTCTTTCTTCTTTCTTCTTTTGCCTTCCTTCCTTTCGTTCTTCTTTCCTTCATATTACTTTCTTCTTTCTTTGTTTCTGTAATATTTCTTTGTCTCTCTCCTTCCTTTCTTCCCTGTAGTTTTTTTTTCTCTTTTTTTCTTTCTCATTCTTTCTTTCTTTTGTCTTTTCACTCTCATTTTTCTCTCCTTGTTTCCTTCCTTCTTTCTTTCTTTCTATCCTTTTTACGTCGTTCATGTCTTTCATACATTCCTTCTCTCTTTTCTTTTCTTCCTTATTTCCATCTTCTTCCTCATTTTTTCTTTCTTTCATTCTTCGCTCTCTAGTCTTTCGTCTTCCTTTAATTCCTTCTTTCTTTCATTCTTTTTTCTTCCTTCATTCTTTTTTCCGTCTTTTTTCTTCTTTCTTCTTTTACCTTCCTTTCTTTCTTTCATTCTTCTTTCCTTCATATTACTTTCTTCTTTCTTTCTTTCTTTCTTTCATCTCTCTTTGTCACTTTCCTTCGTTTCTTTCCTGTAGTCTCCCTTTCTGTTTTCTTCTTGCTCATTCTTTCTTTCTTTATTTCGTCTCTTCACTTTCATCTTTCTCTCCTTGTTTCCTTCCTTCTGTCTTTCTATCTTCTTTTTTTCGTCTTTCATGTCTTTCACTCATTCTTTCTCTCTTTTCTTCCTTTCTTTCCTTTCTTTTCTTTTCTTTCTCTTTCCTTCTTTCTTCTTCTTTTCTTTTTCCTCTCTCAAGTCTTTCTTCTTCCCTTCATTCCTTCTTTCTTTCATTTTTTTCTTCCATCATTCTTTTTTTCTGCCTTTTTTTACTCTTTCTTCGTTCGCCTTCTTTCTTTCTTTCCTTCTTCTTTCCTTCATATTACTTTCTTCTTTCTTTGTTTCATACATCTTTCTTTGTCTCTTTACTACTTTCTTTCCTTTAGTCATCTTTTCTCTTTTATTTCTTTCTCATTCTTTCTTTGTTTCGTCTTTTCACTTTCATTTTTCTCTCCTTGTTTCCTTCCTTCTTCCTTTCTGTCTTCTTTTTTGCGTTTTTCATGCCTTTATTCATTCTTTCTCTCTTTTCTTTACTTTCTTCTTTCCTTCTTTCTTCTTCCTTCTTTCTTCTTTCTTTCTTCTCTCTCAAGTCTTTCATCTTCCTTTCATTCCTTCTTTCTTTCATTCTTTTTTTCTTGGTTCATTCTTCTGTTCTGTCTTTCCTTCTACTTTCTTCTTTTGCCTTCCTTTCTTTCTTTCTTCTTTTCTTCTTATTCCTTTCCTCTCTTTTTCCTTCATCTTTCTTTGTTTCTTTCCTACCTTTCTTTACTTATTTTTCTTTTCTCTTTTTTTCTTTCTCATTCTTTCTTTCTTTCGTCTTTTCACTTTCATTTTTCTCTCCTTGTTTCCTTCTTTCTTTCTATCTTTTGCGTCTTTCATTCATTCTTTCTTTTCTTCCTTTCTTTCCTTTTTTCTTTTCTTTCTTCTTTCTTTCTTCTTCCTTCTTCTTTCTTCTCTCTCGTCTTTCATCTTCCTTTCATTCCTTCTTTCTTTCATTCTTTTTTTCTGTCTTTCTTCTTTCTTCTTTTGCCTTCCTTTCGTTCTTCTTTCCTTCATATTACTTTCTTCTTTCTTTGTTTCTCTCATCTTTCTTTGTCTCTTTCCTTCCTTTCTTTCCTTTAGTCTTCCTTTCTCTTTTTCTTTCTTTCAAATTCTTTCTTTCTTTCTTTCGTCTTTTCACTTTCATTTTTCTCTCCTTGTTTCCTTCATTCGGTCTTTCTATCTTCTTTTTTGCGTCTTTGATATCTTTCATTCATTCGTTCTTCCTTTTCTTCCTTTTTTTCCTTTCTTTTCTTGTCTTTCTTCTTCGTTCTTTCTTTATTCTGTCTCAAGCCTTTCGTGTTTCTTTCTTTACTTCTTTCTTTCTTTCTATTATTCTTTTTTCATTTTTTTTTTTTGTCTTCCTTTCTTCTTTCTTTTTCCTTTCTTTCTTCCGTTCTTCCTTCTTTCATACTACTTTCTTCTTTCTTTGTTTCTTTCATCTTTGTTTGTCTCTTTCCTTCCTTCTTTCCATTAGTCTTCCTTTCTCTTTTTTCTCATTCTTTCTTTCTTACTTCTTTTCACTTTCATTTTTCTCTCCTTGTTTCCTTCTTTTTTTCTTTCTATCTTATTTGCATTTTTCATGTCTTTCATTCATTCTTTCTTTTCTTCCTTTCTTTCCTTTCTTTTCTTTTTTTTCTCCTTTCTTTCTTCCTTCTTTTTTTTTTATTTCTTTCTTTTCCTTCAAGGCTTTCATCTTCCTTTCATTCCTTCTTTCTTTCATTTTATTTTTTCTCTTTCATTCTATTTTCTGTCTTTCTGTCTTCTTTCTTTTTTTGCCTTCCTTTTTTTCATTCTTCTTTCCTTCATATTACTTTCTTCTTTCTTTGTTTCTTTCATCTTTCTTTGTTGCTTTCCTTCCTTTCTTTTCTTTAGTCTTACTTTCTTTTTTTCTTTCTCATTCATTCTTTCTTTCGTCTTTTCACTTTTTTCTGTCCCCTTGTTTCCTTCCAATTTCTTTCTTTCTTTCCTGTTTTTTGCGTCTTTTTTCTCTTTCATTCATTTTTTCTTTCTTTTCCTCCCTTCCTTCTTTTTTTCATTCTTTTTTTTTCCTTCATTCTTTTTTCCGTCTTTTTTCTTCTTTCTTCTTTTACCTTCCTTTCTTTCTTTCATTCTTCTTTCCTTCATATTACTTTCTTCTTTCTTTCTTTCTTTCTTTCATCTCTCTTTGTCACTTTCCTTCGTTTCTTTCCTGTAGTCTCCCTTTCTGTTTTCTTCTTGCTCATTCTTTCTTTCTTTATTTCGTCTTTTCACTTTCATTTTTCTCTCCTTGTTTCCTTCCTTCTGTCTTTCTATCTTCTTTTTTGTGTGTTTCATTTCTTTCACTCATTCTTTCTCTCTTTTCTTCCTTTCTTTCCCTTCTTTTTTTTTCTTTTTCTTTTCTTCTTTCTTCTTTTTTTCTTTTTCCCCTCTCCAGACTTTCATCTTCCGTTCTTTTCTTCTTTCTTTTATTTTCTTCTTTCATCATCCTTTTTTTCTGCCTTTTTTTCTTGTTTCTTCTCTGGCTTTCTTTCTTTCTTTCATTCTTCTTTCCTTCATATTACTTTCTTCTTTCTTTGTTTCTTTCATCTTTCTTTGTCTCTTTACTACTTTCTTTCCTTTAGTCTTCTTTTCTCTTTTTTTTCTTTCTCATTCTTTCTTTTTTTCGTTTTTTTCTTTTCATTTTTCTCTCCTTTTTTCCTTCCTTCTTCCTTTCTGTCTTCTTTTTTGCGTCTTTCATGCCTTTATTCATTCTTTCTCTCTTTTCTTTACTTTCTTCTTTCCTTCTTTCTTCTTCCTTCTTTCTTCTTTCTTTCTTCTCTCTCAAGTCTTTCATCTTCCTTTCATTCCTTCTTTCTTTCATTCTTTTTTTCTTGTTTCATTCTTCTGTTCTGTCTTTCCTTCTAGTTTCTTCTTTTGCCTTCCTTTCTTTCCTTCTTCTTTCCTTCATATTCCTTTCCACTTTCTTTGTTTCCTTCATCTTTCTTTGTCTCTTTCCAACCTTTCTTTACTTATTCTTCTTTTCTCTCTTTTTCTTTCTCATTCTTTCTTTCTTTCGTCTTTTCACTTTCATTTTTCTCTCCTTCTTTCCTTCTTTCTTTCTATCTTTTGCGTCTTTCATTCTTTCTTTTTTTCTTTTCTTCCTTTCTTTCGTTTTTTTCTTTTCTTTCTTCTTTCTTTGTTTTTCCTTCTTCTTTCTTCTCTCTCGTCTTTCATCTTCCTTTCATTCCTTCTTTCTTTCATTCTTTTTTTCTGTCTTTCTTCTTTCTTCTTTTGCCTTCCTTTCGTTCTTCTTTCCTTCATATTACTTTCTTCTTTCTTTGTTTCTCTCATCTTTCTTTGTCTCTTTCCTTCCTTTCTTTACTTTAGTCTTCCTATCTCTTTTTCCTTCTTTCTCATTCTTTCTTTCTTTCGTCTTTTCACTTTCATTTTTCTCTCCTTGTTTCCTTCATTCGGTCTTTCTATCTTCTTTTTTGCGTCTTTCATGTCTTTCATTCATTCGTTCTTCCTTTTCTTCCTTTTTTTCCTTTCTTTTCTTGTCTTTCTTTTTCTTTCTTTCTTTATTCTGTCTCAAGCCTTTCATCTTTCTTTCATTACTTCTTTCTTTCTTTATATTATTCTTCTTTCATTGTTTCTTTCTGTCTTCCTTTCTTCTTTCTTTTTCCTTTCTTTCTTCCGTTCTTCCTTCTTTCATACTACTTTCTTCTTTCTTTGTTTTTTTCATCTTTCTTTGTCTCTTTCCTTCCTTCTTTCCATTAGTCTTCCTTTCTCTTTTTTCTCATTCTTTCTTTCTTTCTTCTTTTCACTTTCATTTTTCTCTCCTTGTTTCCTTCTTTTTTTCTTTCTTTCTTATTTTCATTTTTCATGTCTTTCATTCATTTTTTCTTTTCTTTCTTTCTTTCCTTTCTTTTCTTTTCTTTCTCCTTTCTTTCTTCCTTCTTTTTTCTTTATTTCTTTCTTTTCCTTCAAGGCTTTCATCTTCCTTTCATTCCTTCTTTCTTTCATTATATTTTTCCTCTTTCATTCTATTTTCTGTCTTTCTGTCTTCTTTCTTTTTTTGCCTTCCTTTTTTTCATTCTTCTTTCCTTCATATTACTTTCTTCTTTCTTTGTTTCTTTCATCTTTCTTTGTTGCTTTCCTTCCTTTCTTTTCTTTAGTCTTACTTTCTTTTTTTCTTTCTCATTCATTCTTTCTTTCGTCTTTTCACTTTTTTCTGTCCCCTTGTTTCCTTCCAATTTCTTTCTTTCTATCCTGTTTTTTGCTTCTTTTATGTCTTTCATTCATTTTTTCTTTCTTTTCTTCCTTTCCTTCATTCTTTCATTCTTTTCTTTTCTTAACTCTTTCTTTCTTTCTTCTTCCTTCTTCTTTCTTTCTTTCTTCTCTCTCAGGTCTTTCATGTTGCTTTCATTCTTTTTTTCATTCTCTCTTTCTTCTTTCATCCTTTTTTTCTGTCTTTCTTCTTTCTTCTTTTGCCTTCCTCTCTTTCATTCTTCTTTCCTTCATTTTTCTTTCTTCTTTCTTTGTTTCTTTCATCTTTTTTGTCTCTTTCCTTCCTTTCTTTCCTTTAGTCTTCCTTTCTCTTTTTCTTTCTCATTCTTTCTTTCTTTCTTTCGTTTATTCTCTTTCTTTTTTCTCTGCTTGTTTTCTTCATTTTTTCTTTCTTTCTTTCTTCTTTTTTTCTTCTGTCATGTCTTTCATTCTATCTTTTTTTTTTTCTTTCTTTCACTCCTTTCTTTTCTTTTTTTTCTTCTTCCTTTTTCTTCCTACTTTCGTCTTTCTTTCTTCTCTCTCAAGTGTTTCATCTTCCTTTCATTCTTCATTCTTTCTTTCATTCTTTCTTTCTTCTTTCATTCTTTTTTTCTGTCTATCTTTCTTCTTTTGCCTTCCTTTCTTTCGTTCTTCTTTCCTTCATTTTACTTTCTTCTTTCTTTGTTTCTTTAATGTTTTTGTCATTCCTTCCTTTCTTTACTTTAGTCTTCCTTTCTCTTTTTCTTTCTCTCTCATTCTTTCTTTTTTTCGCCTTTTCACTTTCATTTTTCTCTCCTTTTTTCCTTCTTTCTTTCTATCTTCTTTTTTGCATCTTTCATTTCTTTCATTCAGTTTTTTTCTTTTCATCCTTTCCTTTCCTTTTCATCCTTTCCTTTCTTCTTTCATTCTTTCTTCTTTCTTCTTTTGCCTTCCTTCCTTTCGTTCTTCTTTCCTTCATATTACTTTCTTCTTTCTTTGTTTCTGTAATATTTCTTTGTCTCTCTCCTTCCTTTCTTCCCTGTAGTCTTTTTTTCTCTTTTTTTCTTTCTCATTCTTTCTTTCTTTTGTCTTTTCACTCTCATTTTTCTCTCCTTGTTTCCTTCCTTCTTTCTTTCTTTCTATCCTTTTTACGTCGATCATGTCTTTCATACATTCCTTATCTCTTTTCTTTTCTTCCTTATTTCCATCTTCTTCCTCATTTTTTCTTTCTTTCATTCTTCGCTCTCTAGTCTTTCTTCTTCCTTTAATTCCTTCTTTCTTTCATTCTTTTTTCTTCCTTCATTCTTTTTTCCGTGTTTTTTCTTCTTTCTTCTTTTACCTTCCTTTCTTTCTTTCATTCTTCTTTCCTTCATATTACTTTCTTCTTTCTTTCTTTCTTTCTTTCATCTCTCTTTGTCACTTTCCTTCGTTTCTTTCCTGTAGTCTCCCTTTCTGTTTTCTTCTTGCTCATTCTTTCTTTCTTTATTTCGTCTTTTCACTTTCATTTTTCTCTCCTTGTTTCCTTCCTTCTGTCTTTCTATCTTCTTTTTTGCGTCTTTCATGTCTTTCACTCATTCTTTCTCTCTTTTCTTCCTTTCTTTCCTTTCTTTTCTTTTCTTTCTCTTTCCTTCTTTCTTCTTCTTTTCTTTATCCTCTCTCAAGTCTTTCATCTTCCGTTCATTCCTTCTTTCTTTCATTTTTTTCTTCCATCATTCTTTTTTTCTGCCTTTTTTTCTTGTTTCTTCTTTGGCTTTCTTTGTTTCTTTCATCCTTCTTTCCTTCATATTACTTTCTTCTTTCTTTGTTTCTTCCATCTTTCTTTGTCTCTTTACTACTTTCTTTCCTTTAGTCTTCTTTTCTGTTTTATTTCTTTCCCATTCTTTCTTTGTTTCGTCTTTTCACCCTCATTTTTCTCTCCTTGCTTCCTTCCTTCTTCCTTTCTGTCTTCTTTTTTGCGTCTTTCATGCCTTTATTCATTCTTTCTCTCTTTTCTTTACTTTCTTCTTTCCTTCTTTCTTCTTCCTTCTTTCTTCTTTCTTTCTTCTCTCTCAAGTCTTTCATCTTCCTTTCATTCCTTCTTTCTTTCATTCTTTTTTTCTTGTTTCATTCTTCTGTTCTGTCTTTCCTTCTACTTTCTTCTTTTGCCTTCCTTTCTTTCGTTCTTCTTTCCTTCATATTCCTTTCCACTTTCTTTGTTTCCTTCATCTTTCTTTGTCTCTTTCCAACCTTTCTTTACTTATTCTTCTTTTCTCTCTTTTTCTTTCTCATTCTTTCTTTCTTTCGTCTTTTCACTTTCATTTTTCTCTCCTTGTTTCCTTCATTCTTTCTATCTTTTGCGTCTTTCATTCATTCTTTCTTTCTTTTCTTCCTTTCTTTCCTTTTTTCTTTTCTTTCTTCTTTCTTTTTTTTTCCTTCTTCTTTCTTCTCTCTCGTCTTTCATCTTCCTTTCTTTCCTTCTTTCTTTCTTTCTTTTTTTCTTTCTTTCTTCTTTCTTCTTTTGCCTTCCTTTCGTTCTTCTTTCCTTCATATTACTTTCTTCTTTCTTTGTTTCTCTCATCTTTCTTTGTCTGTTTCCTTCCTTTCTTTACTTTAGTCTTCCTATCTCTTTTTCGTTCTTTCTCATTCTTTCTTTCTTTCGTCTTTTCACTTTCATTTTTCTCTCCTTGTTTCCTTCATTCGGTCTTTCTATCTTCTTTTTTGTGTCTTTGATGTCTTTCATTCATTCGTTCTTCCTTTTCTTCCTTTTTTTCCTTTCTTTTCTTGTCTTTCTTCTTCGTTCTTTCTTTATTCTGTCTCAAGCCTTTCGTCTTTCTTTCATTACTTCTTTCTTTCTTTCTATTATTCTTCTTTCATTCTTTCTTTCTGTCTTCCTTTCTTCTTTCTTTTTCCTTTCTTTATTCAGTTCTTCCTTCTTTGATACTACTTTCTTCTTTCTTTGTTTCTTTCATCTTTCTTTGTTTCTTTCCTTCCTTCTTTCCATTAGTCTTCCTTTCTCTTTTTTCTCATTCTTTCTTTCTTACTTCTTTTCACTTTCATTTTTCTCTCCTTGTTTCCTTCTTTTTTTCTTTCTATCTTATTTGCATTTTTCATGTCTTTCATTCATTCTTTCTTTTTTTTCTTTCTTTCCTTTCTTTTCTTTTTTTTCTCCTTTCTTTTTTCCTTCTTTTTTTTTTTTTTTTTTCTTTTCCTTCCAGGCTTTCTTCTTTCTTTCATTCCTTCTTTCTTTCATTATATTTTTCCTCTTTCATTCTATTTTCTGTCTTTCTGTCTTCTTTCTTTTTTTGCCTTCCTTTTTTTCATTCTTCTTTCCTTCATATTACTTTCTTCTTTCTTTGTTTCTTTCATCTTTCTTTGTTGCTTTCCTTCCTTTCTTTTCTTTAGTCTTCTTTTCTCTTTTTTTCTTTTGCATTATTTCTTTCTTTCATCTTTTCACTTTTTTCTGTCCCCTTGTTTCCTTCCAATTTCTTTCTTTCTATCCTGTTTTTTGCGTCTTTCTTGTCTTTCATTCATTTTTTCTTTTTTTTCGTCCTTTCCTTCTTTCTTTCTTTCTTTTTTTTTCTTTTCTCTTTTTTTTTTTCTTCTTCCTTCTTCTTTCTTTCTTTCTTTTCTCTCAGGGCTTTCATGTTGCTTTCATTCTTTTTTTCTTTCTCTCTTTTTTCTTTCTTCCTTTTTTTTTGTCTTTTTTCTTCTTTCTTTTGCCTTCCTCTCTTTCATTCTTCTTTCCTTCATTTTACTTTCTTCTTTCTTTGTTTCTTTCATCTTTTTTGTCTCTTTCCTTCCTTTCTTTCCTTTAGTCTTCCTTTCTCTTTTTCTTTCTCATTCTTTCTTTCTTTCTTTCGTCTATTCTCTTTCATTTTTCTCTGCTTGTTTCCTTCATTCTTTCTTTCTTTCTATCTTCTTTTTTGCTTCTGTCATGTCTTTCATTCTATCTTTTTTTCTTTTCTTCCTTTCACTCCTTTCTTTTCTTTTCTTTCTTCTTCCTTTTTCTTCCTACTTTCGTCTTTCTTTCTTCTCTCTCAAGTGTTTCATCTTCCTTTCATTCTTCATTCTTTCTTTCATTCTTTCTTTCTTCTTTCATTCTTTTTTTCTGTCTATCTTTCTTCTTTTGCCTTCCTTTCTTTCGTTCTTCTTTCCTTCCTATTACTTTCTTCTTTCTTTGTTTCTTTTATGTTTTTGTCATTCCTTCCTTTCTTTTCTTTTGTCTTTCTTCCTCTTTTTCTTTCTCTCTCTTTCTTTCTTTATTTCGTCTTTTCACTTTCATTTTTCTCTCCTTTTTTCCTTCTTTCTTTCTATCTTCTTTTTTGCATCTTTCATTTCTTTCATTCAGTTTTTTTCTTTTCATCCTTTCCTTTCCTTTTCATCCTTTCCTTTCTTCTTTCATTCTTTCTTCTTTCTTCTTTTGCCTTCCTTCCTTTCGTTCTTCTTTCCTTCATATTACTTTCTTCTTTCTTTGTTTCTGTAATATTTCTTTGTCTCTCTCCTTCCTTTCTTCCCTGTAGTCTTTTTTTCTCTTTTTTTCTTTCTCATTCTTTCTTTCTTTTGTCTTTTCACTCTCATTTTTCTCTCCTTGTTTCCTTCCTTCTTTCTTTCTTTCTATCCTTTTTACGTCGTTCATGTCTTTCATACATTCCTTCTCTCTTTTCTTTTCTTCCTTATTTCCATCTTCTTCCTCATTTTTTCTTTCTTTCATTCTTCGCTCTCTAGTCTTTCGTCTTCCTTTTATTCCTTCTTTCTTTCCTTCTTTTTTCTTCCTTCATTCTTTTTTCCGTCTTTTTTCTTCTTTCTTCTTTTTCCTTCCTTTCTTTCTTTCATTCTTCTTTCCTTCATATTACTTTCTTCTTTCTTTCTTTCTTTCTTTCATCTCTCTTTGTCACTTTCCTTCGTTTCTTTCCTGTAGTCTCCCTTTCTGTTTTCTTCTTGCTCATTCTTTCTTTCTTTATTTCTTCTTTTCACTTTCATTTTTCTCTCCTTGTTTCCTTCCTTCTGTTTTTCTATCTTGTTTTTTGCGTCTTTCATGTCTTTCACTCATTCTTTCTCTCTTTTCTTCCTTTCTTTCCTTTCTTTTCTTTTCTTTCTCTTTCCTTCTTTCTTCTTCTTTTCTTTATCCTCTCTCAAGTCTTTCATCTTCCGTTCATTCCTTCTTTCTTTCATTTTTTTCTTCCATCATTCTTTTTTTCTGCCTTTTTTTCTTGTTTCTTCTTTGGCTTTCTTTCTTTCTTTCATTCTTCTTTCCTTCATATTACTTTCTTCTTTCTTTGTTTCTTTCATCTTTCTTTGTCTCTTTACTACTTTCTTTCCTTTAGTCTTCTTTTCTCTTTTATTTCTTTCTCATTCTTTGTTTCGTCTTTTCACTTTCATTTTTCTCTCCTTGTTTCCTTCCTTCTTCCTTTCTGTCTTCTTTTTTGCATCTTTCATGCCTATATTCTTTCTTTCTCTCTTTTCTTTACTTTCTTCTTTCCTTCTTTCTTCTTCCTTATTTCTTCTTTCTTTCTTCTCTCTCAAGTCTTTCATCTTCCTTTCATTCCTTCTTTCTTTCATTCTTTTTTTCTTGTTTCATTCTTCTGTTCTGTCTTTCCTTCTACTTTCTTCTTTTGCCTTCCTTTCTTTCGTTCTTCTTTCCTTCATATTCCTTTCCACTTTCTTTGTTTCCTTCTTTTTTCTTTGTTTCTTTTCAACCTTTCTTTTTTTTAATATTTTTTTCTCTTTTTTTTTTTCTTATTCTTTCTTTCTTTCAACTTTTCACTTTCATTTTTCTCTCCTTGTTTCCTTCATTCTTTCTATCTTTTGCATGTCTTTCATTCATTCTTTCTTTCTTTTCTTCCTTTCTTTCCTTTTTTCTTTTCTTTCTTCTTTCTTTCTTCTTCTTCTTTCTTCTTTCTTCTCTCTCGTCTTTCATCTTCCTTTCATTCCTTCTTTCTTTCATTCATTTTTTTCTGTCTTTCTTCTTTCTTCTTTTGCCTTCCTTTCGTTCTTCTTTCCTTCATATTACTTTCTTCTTTCTTTGTTTCTCTCATCTTTCTTTGTCTCTTTCCTTCCTTTCTTTACTTTAGTCTTCCTATCTCTTTTTCCTTCTTTCTCATTCTTTCTTTCTTTCGTCTTTTCACTTTCATTTTTCTCTCCTTGTTTCCGTCATTCGTTCTTTCTACATTCTTTTTTGTGTCTTTCATGTCTTTCATTCATTCGTTCTTCCTTTTCTTCCTTTTTTTCCTTTCTTTTCTTGTCTTTCTTCTTCGTTCTTTCTTTATTCTGTCTCAAGCCTTTCATCTTTCTTTCATTACTTCTTTCTTTCTTTCTATTATTCTTCTTTCATTCTTTCTTTCTGTCTTTCTATCTTCTTTCTTTTTCCTTTCTTTCTTCCGTTCTTCCTTCTTTCATACTACTTTCTTCTTTCTTTGTTTCTTTCTTCTTTCTTTGTCTCTTTCCTTCCTTCTTTCCATTAGTCTTCCTTTCTCTTTTTTCTCATTCTTTCTTTCTTACTTCTTTTCACTTTCATTTTTCTCTCCTTGTTTCCTTCTTTTTTTCTTTCTATCTTATTTGCATTTTTCATGTCTTTCATTCATTCTTTCTTTTCTTCCTTTCTTTCCTTTCTTTTCTTTTCTTTCTCCTTTCTTTCTTCCTTCTTTCTTCTTTATTTCTTTCTTTTCCTTCAAGTCTTTCATCTTCCTTTCATTCCTTCTTTCTTTCATTATATTTTTCCTCTTTCATTCTATTTTCTGTCTTTCTGTCTTCTTTATTCTTTTGCCTTCCTTTTTTTCATTCTTCCTTCCTTCATATTTCTCTCTTCTTTCTTTTTTTCTTTCTTCATTCTTTGTCTCTTTCTTTCCTTTCTTTTCTTTTGTCTTACTTTCTTTTTTTCTTTCTCATTCATTCTTTCTTTCGTCTTTTCACTTTTTTCTGTCCCCTTGTTTCCTTCCAATTTCTTTCTTTCTATCCTGTTTTTTGCGTCTTTTATGTCTTTCATTCATTTTTTCTTTCTTTTCGTCCTTTCCTTCATTCTTTCATTCTTTTCTTTTCTTAACTCTTTCTTTCTTTCTTCTTCCTTCTTCTTTCTTTCTTTCTTCTCTCTCAGGTCTTTCATGTTGCTTTCATTCTTTTTTTCATTCTCTCTTTCTTCTTTCATCCTTTCTTTCTGTCTTCTTTCTTCTTTTGCCTTCCTCTCTTTCATTCTTCTTTCCTTCATTTTACTTTCTTCTTTCTTTGTCTCTTTCATCTTTTTTGTCTCTTTCCTTCCTTTCTTTCCTTTAGTCTTCCTTTCTTTTTTTCTTTCTCATTCTTTCTTTCTTTCTTTCGTCTATTCTCTTTCATTTTTCTCTGCTTGTTTCCTTCTTTCTTTCTTTCTATATTCTTTTTTGCGTCTGTCATGTCTTTCATTCTATCTGTTTTCTTTTCTTCCTTTCACTCCTTTCTTTTCTTTTCTTTCTTCTTCCTTTTTCTTCCTACTTTCGTCTTTCTTTCTTCTCTCTCATGTGTTTCATCTTCCTTTCTTTCTTCATTCTTTCTTTCATTCTTTCTTTCTTCTTTCATTCTTTTCTTCTGTCTATCTTTCCTCTTTTGCCTTCCTTTCTTTCCTTCATCTTTCCTTCCTATTACTTTCTTCTTTCTTTGTTTCTTTAACGTTTTTGTCATTCCTTCCTTTCTTTACTTTAGTCTTCCTTTCTCTTTTTCTTTCTCTCTCATTCTTTCTTTATTTCGTCTTTTCACTTTCATTTTTCTCTCCTTTTTTCCTTCTTTCTTTCTATCTTCTTTTTTGCATCTTTCATTTCTTTCATTCAGTTTTTTTCTTTTCATCCTTTCCTTTCCTTTCTTTCCTTTCTTCTTTCTTTGTTTCTTCTTTCATTCTTTCTTTCTTCTTTCTTCTTTTGCCTTCCTTCCTTTCCTTCTTCTTTCCTTCATATAACTTTCTTCTTTCTTTGTTTCTGTAATATTTCTTTGTCTCTCTCCTTCCTTTCTTTCCTGTAGTCTTTTTTTCTCTTTTTTTCTTTCTCATTCTTTCTTTCTTTTCTCTTTTCACTCTCATTTTTCTCTCCTTGTTTCCTTCCTTCTGTCTTTCTTTCTATCCTTTTTACGTCGTTCATGTCTTTCATACATTCCTTCTCTCTTTTCTTTTCTTTCTTATTTCCATCTTCTTCCTTATTTTTTCTTTCTTTCATTCTTCGCTCTCTAGTCTTTCGTCTTCCATTAATTCCTTCTTTCTTTCATTCTTTTTTTTTCCTTCATTCTTTTTTCCGTCTTTTTTCTTCTTTCTTCTTTTCCCTTCCTTTCTTTCTTTCATTCTTCTTTCCTTCATATTACTTTCTTCTTTCTTTCTTTCTTTCTTTCATCTCTCTTTGTCACTTTCCTTCGTTTCTTTCCTGTAGTCTCCCTTTCTCTTTTCTTCTTTCTCATTCTTTTTTTTTTTATTTCGTCTTTTCACTTTCATTTTTCTCTTCTTGTTTCCTTCCTTCTGTCTTTCTACTTTTTTTCGTCTTTCATGTCTTTCACTCATTCTTTCTCTCTTTTCTTCCTTTCTTTCCTTTCTTTTCTTTTCTTTCTCTTTCCTTCTTTCTTCCTCTTTTCTTTATCCTCTCTCAAGTCTTTCATCTTCCGTTCATTCCTTCTTTCTTTCATTTTTTTCTTCCATCATTCTTTTTTTCTGTCTTTTTTTCTTGTTTCTTCTTTGGCTTTCTTTCTTTCTTTCATTCTTCTTTCCTTCATATTACTTTCTTCTTTCTTTGTTTCTTTCATCTTTCTTTGTCTCTTTACTACTTTCTTTCCTTTAGTCTTCTTTTCTCTTTTATTTCTTTCTCATTCTTTCTTTGTTTCGTCTTTTCACTTTCATTTTTCTCTCCTTGTTTCCTTCCTTCTTCCTTTCTGTCTTCTTTTTTGCATCTTTCATGCCTTTATTCATTCTTTCTCTCTTTTCTTTACTTTCTTCTTTCCTTCTTTCTTCTTCCTTCTTTCTTCTTTCTTTCTTCTCTCTCAAGTCTTTCATCTTCCTTTCTTTCCTTTTTTCTTTCATTCTTTTTTTCTTGTTTCTTTCTTCTGTTCTGTCTTTCCTTCTACGTTCTTCTTTTGCCTTCCTTTCTTTCGTTCTTCTTTCCTTCATATTCCTTTCCACTTTCTTTTTTTCCTTCATCTTTCTTTGTCTCTTTCCTACCTTTCTGTACTTTTGTTTTTTTTTTTCTCTTTTTCTTTCTCATTCTTTCTTTCTTTCGTCTTTTCACTTTCATTTTTCTCTCCTTCTTTCCTTCTTTCTTTCTATCTTTTGCGTCTTTCATGTCTTTCATTCATTCTTTCTCTCTTTTCTTCCTTTCTTTTTTTCTTTCTTCTTCCCTTCATTCTTCTTCCTTCTTTCTTCTTTCTTCTCTCTCGTCTTTCATCTTCCTTTCAGTCCTTCTTTCTTTCATTCTTTTTTCTGTCTTTCTTCTTTCTTCTTTTGCCTTCCTTTCGTTCTTCTTTCCTTCATATTACTTTCTTCTTTCTTTGTTTCTCTCATCTTTCTTTGTCTCTTTCCTTCCTTTCTTTTCTTTTGTCTTCCTATCTCTTTTTCCTTCTTTCTCATTCTTTCTTTCTTTCGTCTTTTCACTTTCATTTTTCTCTCCTTGTTTCCTTCATTCGGTCTTTCTATCTTCTTTTTTGCGTCTTTCATGTCTTTCATTCATTCTTTCTCCCTTTTCTTCCTTTCTTTCCTTTCTTTTCTTGTCTTTCTTCTTCGTTCTTTCTTTATTCTGTCTCAAGCCTTTCATCTTTCTTTCATTCCTTCTTTCTTTCATTCTATTATTCTTCTTTCATTCTTTCTTTCTGTCTTTCTTTCTTCTTTCTTTTTCCTTTCTTTCTTCCGTTCTTCCTTCTTTCATACTACTTTCTTCTTTCTTTGTTTCTTTCATCTTTCTTTGTCTCTTTCCTTCCTTCTTTCCATTAGTCTTCCTTTCTCTTTTTTCTCATTCTTTCTTTCTTACTTCTTTTCACTTTCATTTTTCTCTCCTTGTTTCCTTCATTTTTTCTTTCTATCTTATTTGCATTTTTCATGTCTTTCATTCATTCTTTCTTTTCTTCCTTTCTTTCCTTTCTTTTCTTTTCTTTCTCCTTTCTTTCTTCCTTCTTTCTTCTTTATTTCTTTCTTTTCCTTCAAGTCTTTCATCTTCCTTTCATTCCTTCTTTCTTTCATTATATTTTTCCTCTTTCATTCTATTTTCTGTCTTTCTGTCTTCTTTCTTTTTTTGCCTTCCTTTTTTTCATTCTTCTTTCCTTCATATTACTTTCTTCTTTCTTTGTTTCTTTCATCTTTCTTTGTCTCTTTCCTTCCTTTCTTTTCTTTAGTCTTACTTTCTTTTTTTCTTTCTCATTCATTCTTTCTTTCGTCTTTTCACTTTTTTCTGTCCCCTTGTTTCCTTCCAATTTCTTTCTTTCTATCCTGTTTTTTGCGTCTTTTATGTCTTTCATTCATTTTTTTTTTCTTTTCGTCCTTTCCTTCATTCTTTCATTCTTTTCTTTTCTTAACTCTTTCTTTCTTTCTTCTTCCTTCTTCTTTCTTTCTTTCTTCTCTCTCAGGTCTTTCATGTTGCTTTCATTCTTTTTTTCATTCTCTCTTTCTTCTTTCATCCTTTCTTTCTGTCTTTCTTCTTTCTTCTTTTGCCTTCCTCTCTTTCATTCTTCTTTCCTTCATTTTTCTTTCTTCTTTCTTTGTTTCTTTCTTCTTTTTTGTCTCTTTCCTTCCTTTCTTTCCTTTTGTCTTTCTTTCTCTTTTTTTTTCTCTTTCTTTCTTTCTTTCTTTCGTGTATTCTCTTTCATTTTTCTCTGCTTGTTTCCTTCATTCTTTCTTTCTTTCTATCGTCTTTTTTCATCTTTCATGTCTTTCATTCATTCATTCTTTCTTTTCTTCCTTTCACTCCTTTCTTTTCTTTTCTTTCTTCTTCCTTTTTCTTCCTACTTTCGTCTTTCTTTCTTCTCTCTCAAGTGTTTCATCTTCCTTTCATTCTTCATTCTTTCTTTCATTCTTTCTTTCTTCTTTCATTCTTTTTTTCTGTCTATCGTTCTTCTTTTGCCTTCCTTTCTTTCGTTCTTCTTTCCTTCCTATTACTTTCTTCTTTCTTTGTTTCTTTAATGTTTTTGTCATTCCTTCCTTTCTTTACTTTAGTCTTCCTTTCTCTTTTTCTTTCTCTCTCATTCTTTCTTTATTTCGTCTTTTCACTTTCATTTTTCTCTCCTTTTTTCCTTCTTTCTTTCTATCTTCTTTTTTGCATCTTTCATTTCTTTCATTCAGTTTTTTTCTTTTCATCCTTTCCTTTCCTTTTCATCCTCTTCTTTCTTTGTTTCTTCTTTCATTCTTTCTTTCTTCTTTCTGCTTTTGTCTTCCTTCCTTTCGTTCTTCTTTCCTTCATATTACTTTCATCTTACCTTTTTTCTGTTATATTTTTTTTTCTCTCTCCTTCCTTTTTTCCCTCTATTTTTTTTTTTTCTTTTTTTTTTTTTCATTTTTTCTTTCTTTTTTCTTTTCACTCTCATTTTTTTCTCCTTGTTTCCTTTCTTCTTTCTTTCTTTCTATCCTTTTTACGTCGTTCATGTCTTTCATAGATTCCTTCTCTCTTTTCTTTTCTTTCTTATTTCCATCTTCTTCCTTATTTTTTCTTTCTTTCATTCTTCGCTCTCTAGTCTTTCGTCTTCCATTAATTCCTTCTTTCTTTCATTCTTTTTTCTTCCTTCATTCTTTTTTTCTTTCTTCTTTCTTCTTTTACCTTCCTTTCTTTCTTTCATTCTTCTTTCCTTCATATTACTTTCTTCTTTGTTTGTTTCTTTCTTTCATCTCTCTTTGTCACTTTCCTTCGTTTCTTTCCTCTTGTCTCCCTTTCTCTTTTCTTCTTGCTCATTCTTTCTTTCTTTATTTCGTCTTTTCACTTTCATTTTTCTCTCCTTTTTTCCTTCCTTCTGTCTTTCTATCTTCTTTTTTGCGTCTTTCATGTCTTTCACTCATTCTTTCTCTCTTTTCTTCCTTTCCTTTCCTTTCTTTTCTTTTCTTTCTCTTTCCTTCTTTCTTCTTCTTTTCTTTATCCTCTCTCAAGTCTTTCATCTTCCGTTCATTCCTTCTTTCTTTCATTTTTTTCTTCCGCCATTCTTTTTTTCTGTCTTTTTTTCTTGTTTCTTCTTTGGCTTTCTTTCTTTCTTTCATTCTTCTTTCCTTCATATTACTTTCTTCTTTCTTTGTTTCTTTCATCTTTCTTTTTCTCTTTTCTACTTTCTTTCCTTTAGTCTTCTTTTCTCTTTTATTTCTTTCTCATTCTTTCTTTGTTTCGTCTTTTCACTTTCATTTTTCTCTCCTTGTTTCCTTCCTTCTTCCTTTCTGTCTTCTTTTTTGCATCTTTCATGCCTTTATTCATTCTTTCTCTCTTTTCTTTACTTTCTTCTTTCCTTCTTTCTTCTTCCTTCTTTCTTCTTTCTTTCTTCTCTCTCAAGTCTTTCATCTTCCTTTCATTCCTTCTTTCTTTCATTCTTTTTTTCTTGTTTCATTCTTCTGTTCTGTCTTTCCTTCTACTTTCTTCTTTTGCCTTCCTTTCTTTCGTTCTTCTTTCCTTCATATTCCTTTCCACTTTCTTTGTTTCCTTCATCTTTCTTTGTCTCTTTCCAACCCTTCTTTACTTTAGTCTTTTTTTCTCTCTTTTTCTTTCTCCTTCTTTCTTTCTTTCTTCTTTTCTCTTTCATTTTTCTCTCCTTGTTTTCTTCTTTCTTTCTATCTTTTTTGTCTTTCATTCATTCTTTTTTTCTTTTTTTCCTTTCTTTCCTTTTTTTTTTTCTTTCTTTTTTCTTTCTTCTTTCTTCTTCTTTCTTCTTTCTTCTCTCTCGTCTTTCATCTTCCTTTCATTCCTTCTTTCTTTCATTCTTTCTTTCATTCTTTTTTCTGTCTTTCTTCTTTCTTCTTTTGCCTTCCTTTCGTTCTTCTTTCCTTCATATTACTTTCTTCTTTCTTTGTTTCTCTCATCTTTCTTTGTCTCTTTCCTTCCTTTCTTTACTTTTGTCTTCCTATCTCTTTTTTCTTCTTTCTCATTCTTTCTTTCTTTCTTCTTTTTACTTTCATTTTTCTCTCCTTGTTTCCTTCTTTCTGTCTTTCTTTCTTTTTTTTTTTGTCTTTCATGTCTTTCTTTCTTTCTTTCTTTCTTTTCTTCCTTTTTTTTCTTTCTTTTTTTGTCTTTCTTCTTCCTTCTTTTTTTTTTTTGTCTCAAGCCTTTCATCTTTCTTTCATTACTTCTTTCTTTCATTCTATTATTCTTCTTTCATTCTTTCTTTCTGTCTTTCTTTCTTCTTTCTTTTTCCTTTCTTTCTTCCGTTCTTCCTTCTTTCATACTACTTTCTTCTTTCTTTGTTTCTTTCATCTTTCTTTGTCTCTTTCCTTCCTTCTTTCCATTAGTCTTCCTTTCTCTTTTTTCTCATTCTTTCTTTCTTACTTCTTTTCACTTTCATTTTTCTCTCCTTGTTTCCTTCATTTTTTCTTTCTATCTTATTTGCATTTTTCATGTCTTTCATTCATTCTTTCTTTTCTTCCTTTCTTTCCTTTCTTTTCTTTTCTTTCTCCTTTCTTTCTTCCTTCTTTCTTCTTTTTTTCTTTCTTTTCCTTCAAGTCTTTCATCTTCCTTTCATTCCTTCTTTCTTTCATTATATTTTTCCTCTTTCATTCTATTTTCTGTCTTTCTGTCTTCTTTCTTCTTTTGCCTTCCTTTTTTTCATTCTTCTTTCCTTCATATTACTTTCTTCTTTCTTTGTTTCTTTCATCTTTCTTTGTCGCTGTCCTTCCTTTCTTTTCTTTAGTCTTACTTTCTTTTTTTCTTTCTCATTCATTCTTTCTTTCGTCTTTTCACTTTTTTCTGTCTCCTTGTTTCCTTCCAATTTCTTTCTTTCTATCTTGTTTTTTGCGTCTTTTATGTCTTTCATTCATTTTTTCTTTCTTTTCGTCCTTTCCTTCATTCTTTCATTCTTTTCTTTTCTTAACTCTTTCTTTCTTTCTTCTTCCTTCTTCTTTCTTTCTTCTCTCTCAGGTCTTTCATGTTGCTTTCATTCTTTTTTTCATTCTCTCTTTCTTCTTTCATCCTTTCTTTCTGTCTTTCTTCTTTCTTCTTTTGCCTTCCTCTCTTTCATTCTTCTTTCCTTCATTTTACTTTCTTCTTTCTTTGTTTCTTTCATCTTTTTTGTCTCTTTCCTTCCTTTCTTTCCTTTAGTCTTCCTTTCTCTTTTTCTTTCTCATTTTTTCTTTCTTTCTTTCGTCTATTCTCTTTCATTTTTCTCTGCTTGTTTCCTTCATTCTTTCTTTCTTTCTATCTTCTTTTTTGCGTCTGTCATGTCTTTCATTCTATCTGTTTTCTTTTCTTCCTTTCACTACTTTCTTTTCTTTTCTTACTCCTTCCTTTTTCTTACTAATTTCGTCTTTCTTTCTTCTCTCTCAAGTGTTTTATCTTCCTTTCATTCTTCATTCTTTCTTTGATTCTTTCTTTCTTCTTTCTTTCTTTTTTTCTGTGTATCTTTCCTCTTTTGCCTTCCTTTCTTTCCTTCTTTTTTCCTTCCTATTACTTTCTTCTTTCTTTGTTTCTTTAATGTTTTTCTCATTCCTTCCTTTTTTTACTTTAGTCTTCCTTTCTCTTTTTCTTTCTCTCTCATTCTTTCTTTATTTCGTCTTTTCACTTTCATTTTTCTCTCCTTTTTTCCTTCTTTCTTTCTATCTTCTTTTTTGCATCTTTCATTTCTTTCATTCAGTTTTTTTCTTTTCATCCTTTCCTTTCCTTTCTTTCCTTTCTTCTTTCTTTGTTTCTTCTTTCATTCTTTCTTTCTTCTTTCTTCTTTTGCCTTCCTTCCTTTCCTTCTTCTTTCCTTCATATTACTTTCTTCTTTCTGTTTCTGTAATATTTCTTTGTCTCTCTCCTTCCTTTCTTTCCTGTAGTCTTTTTTTCTCTTTTTTTCTTTCTCATTCTTTCTTTCTTTTGTCTTTTCACTCTCATTTTTCTCTCCTTGTTTCCTTCCTTCTGTCTTTCTTTCTATCCTTTTTACGTCGTTCATGTCTTTCATACATTCCTTCTCTCTTTTCTTTTCTTTCTTATTTCCATCTTCTTCCTTATTTTTTCTTTCTTTCATTCTTCGCTCTCTAGTCTTTCGTCTTCCATTAATTCCTTCTTTCTTTCATTCTTTTTTCTTCCTTCTTTCTTTTTTTCTGTCTTTCTTTTTCTTTTTTCTTTTTCCCTCCTTTCATTCTTTCATTTTTCTTTCCTTCATATTATTTTCTTTTCTTCTTTCTTTCTTTCTTTCATCTCTCTTTGTCACTTTCCTTCGTTTCTTTCCTGTAGTCTCCCTTTCTCTTTTCTTCTTTCTCATTCTTTCTTTCTTTTTTTCGTCTTTTCTCTTTCATTTTTTTCTCCTTGTTTCCTTCCTTCTGTCTTTCTTTCTTCTTTTTTTTGTCTTTCATGTCTTTCATTCATTCTTTCTCTCTTTTCTTCCTTTCTTTCCTTTCTTTTCTTTTCTTTCTCTTTCCTTCTTTCTTCTTCTTTTCTTTATCCTCTCTCAAGTCTTTCATCTTCCGTTCATTCCTTCTTTCTTTCATTTTTTTCTTCCGCCATTCTTTTTTTCTGTCTTTTTTTTTTTTTTCTTCTTTGGTTTTCTTTCTTTCTTTCTTTTTTCTTTCCTTCATTTTACTTTCTTCTTTCTTTGTTTCTTTCTTCTTCCTTTGTCTTTTTACTACTTTCTTTCCTTTAGTCTTCTTTTCTCTTTTAATTCTTTCTCATTCTTTCTTTGTTTCGTCGTTTCACTTTCATTTTTCTCTCCTTGTTTCCTTTCTTCTTCCTTTCTGTCTTCTTTTTTGCGTCTTTCATTCCTTTATTCATTCTTTCTCTCTTTTCTTTACTTTCTTCTTTCCTTCTTTCTTCTTCCTTCTTTCTTCTTTCTTTCTTCTCTCTCAAGTCTTTCATCTTCCTTTCATTCCTTCTTTCTTTCATTCTTTTTTTCTTGTTTCATTCTTCTGTTCTGTCTTTCCTTCTACTTTCTTCTTTTGCCTTCCTTTCTTTCGTTCTTCTTTCCTTCATATTCCTTTCCACTTTCTTTGTTTCCTTCATCTTTCTTTGTCTCTTTCCTTCCTTTCTTTCCTTTAGTCTTCTTTTCCCTTGTTTTCTTTCTCATTCATTCTTTCTTTCTTTCATCTTTTCACTTTCATTTTTCTCTCCTTGTTTCCTTCTTTCTTTCTATCTTTTGCTTCTTTCATGTCTTTCACTCATTCTTTCTCTCTTTTCTTCCTTTCTTTCCTTTTTTCTTTTCTTCTTTCTTTCTTCCTTCTTTCTTCTTTCTTCTCTCTCGTCTTTCATCTTCCTTTCATTCCTTCTTTCTTTCATTCTTTTTTTCTTTCATTCTTTTTTCTGTCTTTCTTCTTTCTTCTTTTGCCTTCCTTTCGTTCTTCTTTCCTTCATATTACTTTCTTCTTTCTTTGTTTCTCTCATCTTTCTTTGTCTCTTTCCTTCCTTTCTTTACTTTAGTCTTCCTATCTCTTTTTCCTTCTTTCTCATTCTTTCTTTCTTTCGTCTTTTCACTTTCATTTTTCTCTCCTTGTTTCCTTCATTCGGTCTTTCTATCTTCTTTTTTGCCTCTTTCATGTGTTTCATTCATTCGTTCTTCCTTTTCTTCCTTTTTTTCCTTTCTTTTCTTGTCTTTCTTCTTCGTTCTTTATTCTGTCTCAAGCCTTTCATCTTTCTTTCATTACTTCTTTCTTTCATTCTATTATTCTTCTTTCATTCTTTCTTTCTGTCTTTCTTTCTTCTTTCTTTTTCCTTTCTTTCTTCCGTTCTTCCTTCTTTCATACTACTTTCTTCTTTCTTTGTTTCTTTCATCTTTCTTTGTCTCTTTCCTTCCTTCTTTCCATTAGTCTTCCTTTCTCTTTTTTCTCATTCTTTCTTTCTTACTTCTTTTCACTTTCATTTTTCTCTCCTTGTTTCCTTCATTTTTTCTTTCTATCTTATTTGCATTTTTATGTCTTTCATTCATTCTTTCTTTTCTTCCTTTCTTTCCTTTCTTTTCTTTTCTTTCTCCTTTCTTTCTTCCTTCTTTCTTCTTTATTTCTTTCTTTTCCTTCAAGTCTTTCATCTTCCTTTCATTCCTTCTTTCTTTCATTATATTTTTCCTCTTTCATTCTATTTTCTGTCTTTCTGTCTTCTTTCTTCTTTTGCCTTCCTTTTTTTCATTCTTCTTTCCTTCATATTACTTTCTTCTTTCTTTGTTTCTTTCATCTTTCTTTGTCGCTGTCCTTCCTTTCTTTTCTTTAGTCTTACTTTCTTTTTTTCTTTCTCATTCATTCATTCTTTCGTCTTTTCACATTTTTCTGTCTCCTTGTTTCCTTCCAATTTCTTTCTTTCTATCTTGTTTTTTGCGTCTTTTATGTCTTTCAGTCTTTTTTTTGTTTCTTTTCGTCCTTTCCTTCATTCTTTCATTCTTTTCTTTTCTTAACTCTTTCTTTCTTTCTTCTTCCTTCTTCTTTCTTTCTTTCTTCTCTCTCAGGTCTTTCATGTTGCTTTCATTCTTTTTTTCATTCTCTCTTTCTTCTTTCATCCTTTCTTTCTGTCTTTCTTCTTTCTTCTTTTGCCTTCCTCTCTTTCATTCTTCTTTCCTTCATTTTACTTTCTTCTTTCTTTGTTTCTTTCATCTTTTTTGTCTCTTTCCTTCCTTTCTTTCCTTTAGTCTTCCTTTCTCTTTTTCTTTCTCATTCTTTCTTTCTTTCTTTCGTCTATTCTCTTTCATTTTTCTCTGCTTGTTTCCTTCATTCTTTCTTTCTTTCTATCTTCTTTTTTGCTTCTGTCATGTCTTTCATTCTATCTTTTTTTCTTTTCTTCCTTTCACTCCTTTCTTTTCTTTTCTTTCTTCTTCCTTTTTCTTCCTACTTTCGTCTTTCTTTCTTCTCTCTCAAGTGTTTCATCTTCCTTTCATTCTTCATTCTTTCTTTCATTCTTTCTTTCTTCTTTCATTCTTTTTTTCTGTCTATCTTTCTTCTTTTGCCTTCCTTTCTTTCGTTCTTCTTTCCTTCCTATTACTTTCTTCTTTCTTTGTTTCTTTAATAACGTTTTTGTCATTCCTTCCTTTCTTTACTTTAGTCTTCCTTTCTCTTTTTCTTTCTCTCTCATTCTTTCTTTTTTTCCTTTTTTCACTTTCATTTTTCTCTCCTTTTTTCCTTCTTTTTTTCTTTCTTCTTTTTTGTTTCTTTCTTTTCTTTCTTTCAGTTTTTTTTTTTTTTTCCTTTCCTTTTCTTTTTTTTCTTTCCTTTCTTTTTTCTTTCTTTCTTCTTTCTTTCTTCTTTCTTCTTTTGCCTTCCTTCCTTTCGTTCTTCTTTCCTTCATATTACTTTCTTCTTTCTTTGTTTCTGTAATATTTCTTTGTCTCTCTCCTTCCTTTCTTCCCTGTAGTCTTTTTTTCTCTTTTTTTCTTTCTCATTCTTTCTTTCTTTTGTCTTTTCACTCTCATTTTTCTCTCCTTGTTTCCTTCCTTCTTTCTTTCTTTCTATCCTTTTTACGTCGTTCATGTCTTTCATACATTCCTTCTCTCTTTTCTTTTCGTTCTTCTTTCCTTCTTCTTCCTTATTTTTTCTTTCTTTCATTCTTCGCTCTCTAGTCTTTCGTCTTCCTTTAATTCCTTCTTTCTTTCATTCTTTTTTCTTCCTTCATTCTTTTTTTCTGTCTTTTTTTTCTTCTTTCTTCTTTTGCGTTCCTTTCTTTCTTTCATTCTTCTTTCCTTCATATTACTTTCTTCTTTCTTTCTTTCTTTCTTTCATCTCTCTTTGTCACTTTCCTTCGTTTCTTTCCTGTAGTCTCCCTTTCTCTTTTCTTTTTCTCATTCTTTCTTTCTTTCTTTCGTCTTTTCACCCTCATTTTTCTCTCCTTGTTTCCTTCCTTCTGTCTTTCTATCTTCTTTTTTGCGTCTTTCATGTCTTTCACTCATTCTTTCTCTCTTTTCTTCCTTTCTTTCCTTTCTTTTCTTTTCTTTCTCTTTCCTTCTTTCTTCTTCTTTTCTTTTTCCTCTCTCAACTCTTTCATCTTCCGTTCATTCCTTCTTTCTTTCATTTTTTTCTTCCGCCATTCTTTTTTTCTGTCTTTTTTTCTTGTTTCTTCTTTGGCTTTCTTTCTTTCTTTCATTCTTCTCTCCTTCATATTACTTTCTTCTTTCTTTGTTTCTTTCATCTTTCTTTCTCTCTTTACTACTTTCTTTCCTTTAGTATTCTTTTCTCTTTTATTTCTTTCTCATTCTTTCTTTGTTTCGTCTCTTCACTTTCATTTTTCTCTCCTTGTTTCCTTCCTTCTTCCTTTCTGTCTTCTTTTTTGCGTCTTTCATGCCTTTATTCATTCTTTCTCTCTTTTCTTTACTTTCTTCTTTCCTTCTTTCTTCTTCCTTCTTTCTTCTTTCTTTCTTCTCTCTCAAGTCTTTCATCTTCCTTTCATTCCTTCTTTCTTTCATTCTTTTTTTCTTGTTTCATTCTTCTGTTCTGTCTTTCCTTCTACTTTCTTCTTTTGCCTTCCTTTCTTTCGTTCTTCTTTCCTTCATATTCCTTTCCACTTTCTTTGTTTCCTTCATCTTTCTTTGTCTCTTTCCAACCTTTCTTTATTTTAGTCTTCTTTTCTCTCTTTTTCTTTCTCATTCTTTCTTTCTTTCAACTTTTCACTTTCATTTTTCTCTCCTTGTTTCCTTCTTTCTTTCTATCTTTTGCGTCTTTCAGTCATTCTTTCTTTCTTTTCTTCCTTTCTTTCCTTTTTTCTTTTCTTTCTTCTTTCTTTCTTTCTTCTTCCTTCTTTCTTCTCTCTCCAGTCTTTCCTCTTCCTTTCATTCCTTCTTTCCTTCTTTCTTTCATTCTTTTTTTCTGTCTTTCTTCTTTCTTCTTTTGCCTTCCTTTCGTTCTTCTTTCCTTCATATTACTTTCTTCTTTCTTTGTTTCTCTCATCTTTCTTTGTCTCTTTCCTTCCTTTCTTTACTTTTTTCTTTTCTATCTCTTTTTTCTTCTTTCTCATTCTTTCTTTCTTTTGTCTTTTCACTTTCCTTTTTTTCTCCTTGTTTCCTTCATTCCGTCTTTCTATCTTCTTTTTTTCGTCTTTCATGTCTTTCTTTCTTTCCTTCTTCCTTTTCTTCCTTTTTTTCCTTTCTTTTCTTTTCTTTCTTTTTTTTTCTTTCTTTTTTCTTTCTCAAACCTTTCTTCTTTCTTTTTTTTCTTTTTTTTTTTTTTTTTTTTTTCTTTTTTCTTTTTTTTTTTTTTTCTGTCTTTCTTCTTTCTTTTTCCTTTCTTTCTTCCGTTCTTCCTTCTTTCATACTACTTTCTTCTTTCTTTGTTTCTTTCATCTTTCTTTGTCTCTTTCCTTCCTTCTTTCCATTAGTCTTCCTTTCTCTTTTTTCTCATTCTTTCTTTCTTACTTCTTTTCACTTTCATTTTTCTCTCCTTGTTTCCTTCATTTTTTCTTTCTATCTTATTTGCATTTTTCATGTCTTTCATTCATTCTTTCTTTTCTTCCTTTCTTTCCTTTCTTTTCTTTTCTTTCTCCTTTCTTTCTTCCTTCTTTCTTCTTTATTTCTTTCTTTTCCTTCAAGTCTTTCATCTTCCTTTCATTCCTTCTTTCTTTCATTATATTTTTCCTCTTTCATTCTGTTTTCTGTCTTTCTGTCTTCTTTCTTCTTTTGCCTTCCTTTTTTTCATTCTTCTTTCCTTCATATTACTTTCTTCTTTTTTTGTTTCTTTCTTCTTTCTTTGTCGCTGTCCTTCCTTTCTTTTCTTTTGTCGTACTTTCTTTTTTTCTTTCTCATTCATTCTTTCTTTCGTCTTTTCACTTTTTTCTGTCTCCTTGTTTCCTTCCAATTTCTTTCTTTCTATCCTGTTTTTTGCGTCTTTTATGTCTTTCATTCATTTTTTCTTTCTTTTCGTCCTTTCCTTCATTCTTTCATTCTTTTCTTTTCTTAACTCTTTCTTTCTTTCTTCTTCCTTCTTCTTTCTTTCTTTCTTCTCTCTCAGGTCTTTCATGTTGCTTTCATTCTTTTTTTCATTCTCTCTTTCTTCTTTCATCCTTTTTTTCTGTCTTTCTTCTTTCTTCTTTTGCCTTCCTCTCTTTCATTCTTCTTTCCTTCATTTTACTTTCTTTTTTCTTTGTTTCTTTCATCTTTTTTGTCTCTTTCCTTCCTTTCTTTCCTTTTTTCTTCTTTTCTCTTTTTTTTTTTCTCATTCTTTCTTTTTTTCTTTCGTCTATTCTCTTTCATTTTTCTCTGCTTGTTTCCTTCATTCTTTTTTTCTTTTTTTCTTCTTTTTTGCTTCTTTCATGTCTTTCATTCTATCTTTTTTTCTTTTCTTCCTTTCACTCCTTTCTTTTCTTTTCTTTCTTCTTCCTTTTTCTTCCTACTTTCGTCTTTCTTTCTTCTCTCTCAAGTGTTTCATCTTCCTTTCATTCTTCATTCTTTCTTTCATTCTTTCTTTCTTCTTTCATTCTTTTTTTCTGTCTATCTTTCTTCTTTTGCCTTCCTTTCTTTCGTTCTTCTTTCCTTCCTATTACTTTCTTCTTTCTTTGTTTCTTTAATGTTTTTGTCATTCCTTCCTTTCTTTTCTTTTGTCTTCCTTTCTCTTTTTCTTTCTCTCTCATTCTTTCTTTATTTCGTCTTTTCACTTTCATTTTTCTCTCCTTTTTTCCTTCTTTCTTTCTATCTTCTTTTTTGCATCTTTCATTTCTTTCATTCAGTTTTTTTCTTTTCATCCTTTCCTTTCCTTTTCATCCTTTCCTTTCTTCTTTCTTTGTTTCTTCTTTCATTCTTTCTTTCTTCTTTCTTCTTTTGCCTTCCTTCCTTTCGTTCTTCTTTCCTTCATATTACTTTCTTCTTTCTTTGTTTCTGTAATATTTCTTTGTCTCTCTCCTTCCTTTCTTCCCTGTAGTCTTTTTTTCTCTTTTTTTCTTTCTCATTCTTTCTTTCTTTTGTCTTTTCACTCTCATTTTTCTCTCCTTGTTTCCTTCCTTTTTTCTTTCTATCTTCTTTTTTGCGTCTTTCATGTCTTTCATTCATTCTTTCTCTCTTTTCTTTTCTTCCTTATTTCCATCTTCTTCCTCATTTTTTCTTTCTTTCATTCTTCGCTCTCTAGTCTTTCGTCTTCCTTTAATTCCTTCTTTCTTTCATTCTTTTTTCTTCCTTCATTCTTTTTTCCGTCTTTTTTCTTCTTTCTTCTTTTACCTTCCTTTCTTTCTTTCATTCTTCTTTCCTTCATATTACTTTCTTCTTTCTTTCTTTCTTTCTTTCATCTCTCTTTGTCACTTTCCTTCGTTTCTTTCCTGTAGTCTCCCTTTCTGTTTTCTTCTTGCTCATTCTTTCTTTCTTTATTTCGTCTTTTCACTTTCATTTTTCTCTCCTTGTTTCCTTCCTTCTGTCTTTCTATCTTCTTTTTTGCCTCTTTCATGTCTTTCACTCATTCTTTCTCTTTTTTCTTCCTTTCTTTCCTTTCTTTTCTTTTCTTTCTCTTTCCTTCTTTCTTCTTCTTTTCTTTATCCTCTCTCAAGTCTTTCATCTTCCGTTCATTCCTTCTTTCTTTCATTTTTTTCTTCCATCATTCTTTTTTTCTGCCTTTTTTTCTTGTTTCTTCTTTGGCTTTCTTTCTTTCTTTCATTCTTCTTTCCTTCATATTACTTTCTTCTTTCTTTGTTTCTTTGATCTTTCTTTGTCTCTTTACTACTTTCTTTCCTTTAGTCTTCTTTTCTCTTTTATTTCTTTTTCATTCTTTCTTTGTTTCGTCTTTTCACTTTCATTTTTCTCTCCTTGTTTCCTTCCTTCTTCCTTTCTGTCTTCTTTTTTGCGTCTTTCATGCCTTTATTCATTCTTTCTCTCTTTTCTTTACTTTCTTCTTTCCTTCTTTCTTCTTCCTTCTTTCTTCTTTCTTTCTTTCTTTCTCAAGTCTTTCATCTTCCTTTCATTCCTTCTTTCTTTCATTCTTTTTTTCTTGTTTCATTCTTCTGTTCTGTCTTTCCTTCTACTTTCTTCTTTTGCCTTCCTTTCTTTCGTTCTTCTTTCCTTCATATTCCTTTCCACTTTCTTTGTTTCCTTCATCTTTCTTTGTCTCTTTCCAACCTTTCTTTACTTATTCTTCTTTTCTCTCTTTTTCTTTCTCATTCTTTCTTTCTTTCGTCTTTTCACTTTCATTTTTCTCTCCTTGTTTCCTTCTTTCTTTCTATCTTTTGCGTCTTTCATTCATTCTTTCTTTCTTTTCTTCCTTTCTTTCCTTTTTTCTTTTCTTTCTTCTTTCTTTCTTCTTCCTTCTTCTTTCTTCTCTCTCGTCTTTCTTCTTCCTTTCTTTCCTTCTTTCTTTCATTCTTTTTTTCTGTCTTTCTTCTTTCTTCTTTTGCCTTCCTTTCGTTCTTCTTTCCTTCATATTACTTTCTTCTTTCTTTGTTTCTCTCATCTTTCTTTGTCTCTTTACTACTTTCTTTTCTTTAGTCTTCCTATCTCTTTTTCCTTCTTTCCCATTCCTTCTTTCTTTCGTCTTTTCACTTTCTTTTTTCTCTCCTTGTTTCCTTCTTTCGGTCTTTCTTTCTTCTTTTTTTCTTCTTTTATTTCTTTCATTCATTCGTTCTTCCCTTTCTTTCTTTTTTTTCTTTCTTTTCTTGTCTTTCTTCTTCGTTCTTTCTTTATTCTGTCTCAAGCCTTTCGTCTTTGTTTCATTACTTCTTTCTTTCTTTCTATTATTCTTCTTTCATTCTTTCTTTCTCTCTTTCTTTCTTCTTTCTTTTTCCTTTCTTTCTTCTGTTTTTCCTTCTTTCATTCTACTTTCTTCTTTCTTTGTTTCTTTCATCTTTCTTTGTCTCTTTCCTTCCTTCTTTCCATTAGTCTTCCTTTCTCTTTTTTCTCATTCTTTCTTTCTTACTTCTTTTCACTTTCATATTTCTCTCCTTGTTTCCTTCTTTTTTTCTTTCTATCTTATTTGCATTTTTCATGTCTTTCATTCATTCTTTCTTTTCTTCCTTTCATTCCTTTCTTTTCTTGTCTTTCTCCTTTCTTTCTTCCTTCTTTTTTCTTTATTTCTTTCTTTTCCTTCAAGGCTTTCATCTTCCTTTCATTCCTTCTTTCTTTCATTATATTTTTCCTCTTTCATTCTATTTTCTGTCTTTCTGTCTTCTTTTTTTTTTTTCTTTTCTTTTTTCATTCTTCTTTCCTTCATATTACTTTCTTCTTTCTTTGTTTCTTTCATCTTTCTTTGTTTCTTTCCTTCCTTTCTTTTCTTTTGTCTTACTTTCTTTTTTTCTTTCTCATTCATTCTTTCTTTCGTCTTTTCACTTTTTTCTGTCCCCTTGTTTCCTTCCAATTTCTTTCTTTCTATCCTGTTTTTTGCGTCTTTTATGTCTTTCATTCATTTTTTCTTTCTTTTCGTCCTTTCCTTCATTCTTTCATTCTTTTCTTTTCTTAACTCTTTCTTTCTTTCTTCTTCCTTCTTCTTTCTTTCTTTCTTCTCTCTCAGGTCTTTCATGTTGCTTTCATTCTTTTTTTCATTCTCTCTTTCTTCTTTCATCCTTTTTTTCTGTCTTTCTTCTTTCTTCTTTTGCCTTCCTCTCTTTCATTCTTCTTTCCTTCATTTTACTTTCTTCTTTCTTTGTTTCTTTCATCTTTTTTGTCTCTTTCCTTCCTTTCTTTCCTTTAGTCTTCCTTTCTCTTTTTCTTTCTCATTCTTTCTTTCTTTCTTTCGTCTATTCTCTTTCATTTTTCTCTGCTTGTTTCCTTCATTCTTTCTTTCTTTCTATCTTCTTTTTTGCTTCTGTCATGTCTTTCATTCTATCTTTTTTTCTTTTCTTCCTTTCACTCCTTTCTTTTCTTTTCTTTCTTCTTCCTTTTTCTTCCTTCTTCCTTCTTTTTTCTTTCTTCTTTCTTCAGTCTTTCATCTTCCTTTCATTCCTTCTTTCTTTCATTCTTTTTTTCTTCTTTCATTCTTTTTTTCTGTCTATCTTTCTTCTTTTGCCTTCCTTTCTTTCGTTCTTCTTTCCTTCCTATTACTTTCTTCTTTCTTTGTTTCTTTAATGTTTTTGTCATTCCTTCCTTTCTTTACTTTAGTCTTCCTTTCTCTTTTTCTTTCTCTCTCATTCTTTCTTTTTTTTCTTTTTTCACTTTCATTTTTCTCTCCTTTTTTCCTTCTTTCTTTCTATCTTCTTTTTTGCATCTTTCATTTCTTTCATTCAGTTTTTTTCTTTTCATCCTTTCCTTTCCTTCTTTCTTTTCTTTTCTTTCTTCTTTCATTCTTTCTTCTCTCTTCTTTTGCCTTCCTTCCTTTCGTTCTTCTTTCCTTCATATTACTTTCTTCTTTCTTTGTTTCTGTAATATTTCTTTGTCTCTCTCCTTCCTTTCTTCCCTGTAGTCTTTTTTTCTCTTTTTTTCTTTCTCATTCTTTCTTTCTTTTGTCTTTTCGCTCTCATTTTTCTCTCCTTTTTTCCTTCCTTCTTTCTTTTTTTCTATCCTTTTTTCGTCGTTGATGTCTTTTTTACATTCCTTCTCTCTTTTCTTTTCTTTCTTCTTTTCATCTTCTTCTTTATTTTTTTTTTGTTTCATTCTTTGCTCTCTAGTCTTTCGTCTTCCTTTAATTCCTTCTTTCTTTCATTCTTTTTTCTTCCTTCATTCTTTTTTCCGTCTTTTTTCTTCTTTCTTCTTTTACCTTCCTTTCTTTCTTTCATTCTTCTTTCCTTCATATTACTTTCTTCTTTCTTTCTTTCTTTCTTTCATCTCTCTTTGTCACTTTCCTTCGTTTCTTTCCTGTAGTCTCCCTTTCTCTTTTCTTCTTGCTCATTCTTTCTTTCTTTATTTCGTCTTTTCACTTTCATTTTTCTCTCCTTGTTTCCTTCCTTCTTTCTTTCTATCTTCTTTTTTGCGTCTTTCATGTCTTTCACTCATTCTTTCTCTCTTTTCTTTCTTTTCTTTCTTTTCTTTTCTTTCTCTTTCCTTCTTTCTTCTTCTTTTCTTTATCCTCTCTCAAGTCTTTCATCTTCCGTTCATTCCTTCTTTCTTTCATTTTTTTCTTCCATCATTCTTTTTTTCTGTCTTTTTTTCTTGTTTCTTCTTTGGCTTTCTTTCTTTCTTTCATTCTTCTTTCCTTCATATTACTTTCTTCTTTCTTTGTTTCTTTCGTCTTTCTTTGTCTCTTTACTACTTTCTTTCCTTTAGTCTTCTTTTCTCTTTTATTTCTTTCTCATTCTTTCTTTGTTTCGTCTTTTCACTTTCATTTTTCTCTCCTTGTTTCCTTCCTTCTTCCTTTCTGTCTTCTTTTTTGCGTCTTTCATGCCTTTATTCATTCTTTCTCTCTTTTCTTTACTTTCTTCTTTCCTTCTTTCTTCTTCCTTCTTTCTTCTTTCTTTTTTCTCTCTCAAGTCTTTCTTCTTCCTTTCCTTCCTTCTTTCTTTCCTTTTTTTTTTTTTTTTTCTTTCTTCTCTTTTGTTTTTCCTTCTTCTTTTCTCTTTTTTCTTCCTTTCTTTCGTTCTTTTTTCCTTCATATTCCTTTCCACTTTCTTTGTTTCCTTCATCTTTCTTTGTCTCTTTCCAACCTTTCAGTACTTTAGTCTTCTTTTCTCTCTTTTTCTTTCTCATTCTTTCTTTCTTTCGTCTTTTCTCTTTCATTTTTCTCTCCTTGTTTCCTTCCTTCTTTCTATCTTTTGCGTCTTTCATGTCTTCCGTTCATTCGTTCTTCCTTTTCTTCCTTTTTTTCCTTTCTTTTCTTGTCTTTCTTCTTCGTTCTTTCTTCTTTCTTCTCTCTCGTCTTTCATCTTCCTTTCATTCCTTCTTTCTTTCATTCTTTTTTCTTTCATTCTTTTTTCTGTCTTTCTTCTTTCTTCTTTTGCCTTCCTTTCGTTCTTCTTTCCTTCATATTACTTTCTTCTTTCTTTGTTTCTCTCATCTTTCTTTGTCTCTTTCCTTCCTTTCTTTACTTTAGTCTTTTCTATCTCTTTTTCCTTCTTTCTCATTCTTTCTTTCTTTCGTCTTTTCACTTTCATTTTTCTCTCCTTGTTTCCTTCATTCGGTCTTTCTATCTTCTTTTTTGCGTCTTTCATGTCTTTCATTCATTCGTTCTTCCTTTTCTTCCTTTTTTTCCTTTCTTTTCTTGTCTTTCTTCTTCGTTCTTTATTCTGTCTCAAGCCTTTCATCTTTCTTTCATTACTTCTTTCTTTCATTCTATTATTCTTCTTTCATTCTTTCTTTCTGTCTTTCTTTCTTCTTTCTTTTTCCTTTCTTTCTTCCGTTCTTCCTTCTTTCATACTACTTTCTTCTTTCTTTGTTTCTTTCATCTTTCTTTGTCTCTTTCCTTCCTTCTTTCCATTAGTCTTCCTTTCTCTTTTTTCTCATTCTTTCTTTCTTTCTTCTTTTCACTTTCATTTTTCTCTCCTTGTTTCCTTCATTTTTTCTTTCTATCTTATTTGCATTTTTCATGTCTTTCATTCATTCTTTCTTTTCTTTCATTCTTTCCTTTCTTTTCTTTTCTTTCTCCTTTCTTTCTTCCTTCTTTCTTCTTTATTTCTTTCTTTTCCTTCAAGTCTTTCATCTTCCTTTCATTCCTTCTTTCTTTCATTATATTTTTCCTCTTTCATTCTATTTTCTGTCTTTCTGTCTTCTTTCTTCTTTTGCCTTCCTTTTTTTCATTCTTCTTTCCTTCATATTACTTTCTTCTTTCTTTGTTTGTTTCATCTTTCTTTGTCGCTTTCCTTCCTTTCTTTTCTGTAGTCTTACTTTCTTTTTTTCTTTCTCATTCATTCTTTCTTTCGTCTTTTCACTTTTTTCTGTCTCCTTGTTTCCTTCCAATTTCTTTCTTTCTATCTTGTTTTTTGCGTCTTTTATGTCTTTCATTCATTTTTTCTTTCTTTTCGTCCTTTCCTTCATTCTTTCATTCTTTTCTTTTCTTAACTCTTTCTTTCTTTCTTCTTCCTTCTTCTTTCTTTCTTTTTTCTCTCTCAGGTCTTTCATGTTGCTTTCATTCTTTTTTTCATTCTCTCTTTCTTCTTTCATCCTTTCTTTCTGTCTTCTTTCTTCTTTTGCCTTCCTCTCTTTCATTCTTCTTTCCTTCATTTTACTTCCTTCTTTCTTTGTTTCTTTCATCTTTTTTGTCTCTTTCTATCTTCTTTTTTGCGTCTGTCATGTCTTTCCTTTCTTTACTTTAGTCTTCCTTTCTCTTTTTCTTTCTCATTCTTTCTTTCTTTCTTTCATCTATTCTCTTTCATTTTCTCTGCTTGTTTCCTTATTTCTTTCTTTCTATCTTCTTTTTTGCGTCTGTCATGTCTTTCATTCTATCTGTTTTCTTTTCTTCCTTTCACTCCATTCTTTTCTTTTCTTTCTCCTTCCTTTTTCTTCCTACTTTCTTCTTTCTTTCTTCTCTCTCAAGTGTTTCATCTTCCTTTCATTCTTCATTCTTTCTTTCATTCTTTCTTTCTTCTTTCTTTCTTTTTTTCTGTCTATCTTTCCTCTTTTGCCTTCCTTTCTTTCCTTCTTCTTTCCTTCCTATTACTTTCTTCTTTCTTTGTTTCTTTAATGTTTTTCTCATTCCTTCCTTTCTTTACTTTAGTCTTCCTTTCTCTTTTTCTTTCTCTCTCATTCTTTCTTTATTTCGTCTTTTCACTTTCATTTTTCTCTCCTTTTTTCCTTCTTTCTTTCTATCTTCTTTTTTGCATCTTTCATTTCTTTCATTCAGTTTTTTTCTTTTCATCCTTTCCTTTCCTTTCTTTCCTTTCTTCTTTCTTTGTTTCTTCTTTCATTCTTTCTTTCTTCTTTCTTCTTTTGCCTTCCTTCCTTTCCTTCTTCTTTCCTTCATATTACTTTCTTCTTTCTGTTTCTGTAATATTTCTTTGTCTCTCTCCTTCCTTTCTTTCCTGTAGTCTTTTTTTCTCTTTTTTTTCTTTCTCATTCTTTCTTTCTTTTGTCTTTTCACTCTCATTTTTCTCTCCTTGTTTCCTTCCTCTGTCTTTCTTTCTGTCCTTTTTACGTCGTTCATGTCTTTCATACATTCCTTCTCTCTTTTCTTTTCTTTCTTATTTCCATCTTCTTCCTTATTTTTTCTTTCTTTCATTCTTCGCTCTCTAGTCTTTCGTCTTCCATTAATTCCTTCTTTCTTTCATTCTTTTTTCTTCCTTCATTCTTTTTTTCTGTCTTTCTTCTTCTTTCTTCTTTTACCTTCCTTTCTTTCTTTCATTCTTCTTTCCTTCATATTAGTTTCTTCTTTCTTTCTTTCTTTCTTTCATCTCTCTTTGTCACTTTTCTTCGTTTCTTTCCTGTAGTCTCCCTTTCTCTTTTCTTCTTGCTCATTCTTTCTTTCTTTATTTCGTCTTTACACTTTCATTTTTCTCTCCTTGTTTCCTTCCTTCTGTCTTTCTATCTTCTTTTTTGCGTCTTTCATGTCTTTCACTCATTCTTTCTCTCTTTTCTTCCTTTCTTTCTTTTCTTTTCTTTCTCTTTCCTTCTTTCTTCTTCTTTTCTTTATCCTCTCTCAAGTCTTTCATCTTCCGATCATTCCTTCTTTCTTTCATTTTTTTCTTCCGCCATTCTTTTTTTCTGTCTTTTTTTCTTGTTTCTTCTTTGGCTTTCTTTCTTTCTTTCATTCTTCTCTCCTTCATATTACTTTCTTCTTTCTTTGTTTCTTTCATCTTTCTTTCTCTCTTTACTACTTTCTTTCCTTTAGTCTTCTTTTCTCTTTTATTTCTTTCTCATTCTTTCTTTGTTTCGTCTTTTCACTTTCATTTTTCTCTCCTTGTTTCCTTCCTTCTTCCTTTCTGTCTTCTTTTTTGCATCTTTCATGCCTTTATTCATTCTTTCTCTCTTTTCTTTACTTTCTTCTTTCCTTCTTTCTTCTTCCTTCTTTCTTCTTTCTTTCTTCTCTCTCAAGACTTTCATCTTCCTTTCATTCCTTCTTTCTTTCATTCTTTTTTTCTTGTTTCATTCTTCTGTTCTGTCTTTCTTTCTACTTTCTTCTTTTGCCTTCCTTTCTTTCGTTCTTCTTTCCTTCATATTCCTTTCCACTTTCTTTGTTTCCTTCATCTTTCTTTGTCTCTTTCCAACCTTTCTTTATTTTAGTCTTCTTTTCTCTCTTTTTCTTTCTCATTCTTTCTTTCTTTCAACTTTTCACTTTCATTTTTCTCTCCTTGTTTCCTTCTTTCTTTCTATCTTTTGCGTCTTTCATGTCTTTCATTCATTCTTTCTTTCTTTTCTTCCTTTCTTTCCTTTTTTCTTCTTTCTTTCTTCTTCCTTCTTTCTGCTTTCTTCTCTCTCGTCTTTCATCTTCCTTTCATTCCTTCTTTCTTTCATTCTTTTTTTCTTTCATTCTTTTTTCTGTCTTTCTTCTTTCTTCTTTTGCCTTCCTTTCGTTCTTCTTTCCTTCATATTACTTTCTTCTTTCTTTGTTTCTCTCATCTTTCTTTGTCTCTTTCCTTCCTTTCTTTACTTTAGTCTTCCTATCTCTTTTTCCTTCTTTCTCATTCTTTCTTTCGTCTTTTCACTTTCATTTTTCTCTCCTTGTTTCCTTCATTCGGTCTTTCTATCTTCTTTTTTGCGTCTTTCATGTCTTTCATTCATTTGTTCTTCCTTTTCTTCCTTTTTTTCCTTTCTTTTCTTGTCTTTCTTCTTCTTTATTCTGTCTCAAGCCTTTCATCTTTCTTTCATTACTTCTTTCTTTCATTCTATTATTCTTTCATTCTTTCTTTCTGTCTTTCTTTCTTCTTTCTTTTTCCTTTCTTTCTTCCGTTCTTCCTTCTTTCATACTACTTTCTTCTTTCTTTGTTTCTTTCATCTTTCTTTGTCTCTTTCCTTCCTTCTTTCCATTAGTCTTCCTTTCTCTTTTTTCTCATTCTTTCTTTCTTACTTCTTTTCACTTTCATTTTTCTCTCCTTGTTTCCTTCATTTTTTCTTTCTATCTTATTTGCATTTTTCATGTCTTTCATTCATTCTTTCTTTTCTTCCTTTCTTTCCTTTCTTTTCTTTTCTTTCTCCTTTCTTTCTTCCTTCTTTCTTCTTTATTTCTTTCTTTTCCTTCAAGTCTTTCATCTTCCTTTCATTCCTTCTTTCTTTCTTTATTTTTTTCCTCTTTCATTTTTTTTTTTGTCTTTCTTTCTTCTGTCTTCTTTTTTCTTCCTTTTTTTTTTTCTTCTTTTCTTCTTATTTCTTACTTCTTTCTTTTTTTCTTTCATCTTTCTTTGTTGCTGTCCTTTCTTTTTTTTTTTTTTTCTTTCTTTCTTTTTTTCTTTCTCATTCATTCTTTCTTTCGTTTTTTCACTTTTTTCTGTCTCCTTGTTTCCTTCCAATTTCTTTCTTTCTATCTTGTTTTTTGCGTCTTTTATGTCTTTCATTCATTTTTTCTTTCTTTTCGTCCTTTCCTTCATTCTTTCATTCTTTTCTTTTCTTAACTCTTTCTTTCTTTCTTCTTCCTTCTTCTTTCTTTCTTTCTTCTCTCTCTGCTCTTTCCTGTTGCTTTCCTTCTTTTTTTCTTTCTCTCTTTCTTCTTTCCTCCTTTCTTTCTTTCTTCTTTCTTCTTTTTCCTTCCTCTCTTTCATTCTTCTTTCCTTCATTTTACTTCCTTCTTTCTTTGTCTCTTTCATCTTTTTTGTCTCTTTCCTTCCTTTCTTTCCTTTAGTCTTCCTTTCTTTTTTTCTTTCTCATTCTTTCTTTCTTTCTTTCGTCTATTCTCTTTCATTTTTCTCTGCTTGTTTCCTTCCTTCTTTCTTTCTTTCTATCTTCTTTTTTGCGTCTGTCATGTCTTTCATTCTATCTGTTTTCTTTTCTTCCTTTCACTCCTTTCTTTTCTTTTCTTTCTTCTTCCTTTTTCTTCGTAGTTTCGTCTTTCTTTCTTCTCTCTCATGTGTTTCATCTTCCTTTCTTTCTTCATTCTTTCTTTCATTCTTTCTTTCTTCTTTCATTCTTTTCTTCTGTCTATCTTTCCTCTTTTGCCTTCCTTTCTTTCCTTCATCTTTCCTTCCTATTACTTTCTTCTTTCTTTGTTTCTTTAACGTTTTTGTCATTCCTTCCTTTCTTTACTTTAGTCTTCCTTTCTCTTTTTCTTTCTCTCGCATTCTTTCTTTATTTCGTCTTTTCACTTTCATTTTTCTCTCCTTTTTTCCTTCTTTCTTTCTATCTTCTTTTTTGCATCTTTCTTTTCTTTCATTCAGTTTTTTTCTTTTCATCCTTTCTTTCCTTTCTTTTCTTTTTTCCTTCCTTTCTTCTTTCATTCTTTCTTTCTTCTTTCTTCTTTTGCCTCCCTTCGTTTCGTTCTTCTTTCCTTCATATTACTTTCTTCTTTCTTTGTTTCTGTAATATTTCTTTGTCTCTCTCCTTCCTTTCTTCCCTGTAGTCTTTTTTTCTCTTTTTTTCTTTCTCATTCTTTCTTTCTTTTGTCTTTTCACTCTCATTTTTCTCTCCTTGTTTCCTTCCTTCTGTCTTTCTTTCTATCCTTTTTACGTCGTTCATGTCTTTCATACATTCCTTCTCTCTTTTCTTTTCTTTCTTATTTCCATCTTCTTCCTTTTTTTTTCTTTCTTTCTTTCTTCGCTCTCTATTCTTTCCTCTTTCCTTTATTTCTTCTTTCTTTCATTCTTTTTTCTTCCTTCATTCTTTTTTTTTGTCTTTCTTCTTCTTTCTTCTTTTTCCTTCCTTTCTTTCTTTCATTCTTCTTTCCTTCATATTAGTTTCTTTTTTCTTTCTTTCTTTCTTCTCTCTTTTTTACTTTCCTTCCTTTTTTTCCTCTTGTGTCCCTTTCTCTTTTCTTCTTGCTCATTCTTTCTTTCTTTATTTCGTCTTTTCACTTTCATTTTTCTCTCCTTGTTGCCTTCCTTCTGTCTTTCTACTTTTTTGCGTCTTTCATGTCTTTCACTCATTCTTTCTCTCTTTTCTTCCTTTCTTTCCTTTCTTTTCTTTTCTTTCTCTTTCCTTCTTTCTTCTTCTTTTCTTTATCCTCTCTCAAGTCTTTCATCTTCCGTTCATTCCTTCTTTCTTTCATTTTTTTCTTCCGCCATTCTTTTTTTCTGTCTTTTTTTCTTGTTTCTTCTTTGGCTTTCTTTCTTTCTTTCATTCTTCTTTCCTTCATATTACTTTCTTCTTTCTTTGTTTCTTTTATTTTTTTTTGTCTCTTTACTACTTTCTTTCCTTTAGTCTTCTTTTCTCTTTTATTTCTTTCTCATTCTTTCTTTGTTTCGTCTTTTCACTTTCATTTTTCTCTCCTTGTTTCCTTCCTTCTTCCTTTCTGTCTTCTTTTTTGCGTCTTTCATGCCTTTATTCATTCTTTCTCTCTTTTCTTTATTTTCTTCTTTCCTTCTTTCTTTTTTCTTCTTTCTTCTTTCTTTCTTCTCTCTCAAGTCTTTCATCTTCCTTTCATTCCTTCTTTCTTTCATTCTTTTTTTCTTGTTTCATTCTTCTGTTCTGTCTTTCCTTCTACTTTCTTCTTTTGCCTTCCTTTCTTTCGTTCTTCTTTCCTTCATATTCCTTTCCACTTTCTTTGTTTCCTTCATCTTTCTTTGTCTCTTTCCACCCTTTCAGTACTTTAGTCTTCTTTTCTCTCTTTTTCTTTCTCTTTCTTTCTTTCTTTCGTGTTTTTACTTTCATTTTTCTCTCCTTGTTTCCTTCTTTCTTTCTATCTTTTGCGTCTTTCATTCATTCTTTCTTTCTTTTCTTCCTTTCTTTCCTTTTTTTCTTTTCTTTCTTCTTTCTTCTTCCTTCTTTCTGCTTTCTTCTCTCTCGTCTTTCTTCTTCCTTTCTTTCCTTCTTTCTTTCATTCTTTTTTTCTTTCATTCTTTTTTCTTTCTTTCTTTTTTTTTCTTTTGCCTTCCTTTCGTTCTTCTTTCCTTCCTATTACTTTCTTCTTTCTTTGTTTCTCTCATCTTTCTTTGTCTCTTTCCTTCCTTTCTTTACTTTAGTCTTCCTATCTCTTTTTCCTTCTTTCTCATTCTTTCTTTCTTTCGTCTTTTCACTTTCATTTTTCTCTCCTTGTTTCCTTCATTCGGTCTTTCTATCTTCTTTTTTGCGTCTTTCATGTCTTTCATTCATTCGTTCTTCCTTTTCTTCCTTTTTTTCCTTTCTTTTCTTGTCTTTCTTCTTCGTTCTTTCTTTATTCTGTCTCAAGCCTTTCGTCTTTCTTTCATTACTTCTTTCTTTCATTCTATTATTCTTCTTTCATTCTTTCTTTCTGTCTTCCTTTCTTCTTTCTTTTTCCTTTCTTTCTTCCGTTCTTCCTTCTTTCATACTACTTTCTTCTTTCTTTGTTTCTTTCATCTTTCTTTGTCTCTTTCCTTCCTTCTTTCCATTAGTCTTCCTTTCTCTTTTTTCTCATTCTTTCTTTCTTACTTCTTTTCACTTTCATTTTTCTCTCCTTGTTTCCTTCTTTTTTTCTTTCTATCTTATTTGCATTTTTCATGTCTTTCATTCATTCTTTCTTTTCTTCCTTTCTTTCCTTTCTTTTCTTTTCTTTCTCCTTTCTTTCTTCCTTCTTTTTTCTTTATTTCTTTCTTTTCCTTCAAGGCTTTCATCTTCCTTTCATTCCTTCTTTCTTTCATTATATTTTTCCTCTTTCATTCTATTTTCTGTCTTTCTGTCTTCTTTCTTTTTTTGCCTTCCTTTTTTTCATTCTTCTTTCCTTCATATTACTTTCTTCTTTCTTTGTTTCTTTCATCTTTCTTTGTTGCTTTCCTTCCTTTCTTTTCTTTTGTCTTACTTTCTTTTTTTCTTTCTCCTTCCTTCTTTCTTTTCTCTTTTCACTTTTTTCTGTCCCCTTCTTTCCTTCCAATTTCTTTCTTTCTATCCTGTTTTTTGCGTCTTTTATGTCTTTCATTCATTTTTTCTTTCTTTTCGTCCTTTCCTTCATTCTTTCATTCTTTTCTTTTCTTAACTCTTTCTTTCTTCTTCCTTCTTCTTTCTTTCTTTCTTCTCTCTCACGTCTTTCATGTTGCTTTCATTCTTTTTTTCATTCTCTCTTTCTTCTTTCATCCTTTTTTTCTGTCTCTTCTTTCTTCTTTTGCCTTCCTCTCTTTCATTCTTCTTTCCTTCATTTTACTTTCTTCTTTGTTTGTTGCTTTGATCTTTTTTGGCTCTTTCCTTCCTTTCTTTCCTTTAGTCTTCCTTTCTCTTTTTCTTTCTCATTCTTTCTTTCTTTCTTTCGTCTATTCTCTTTCATTTTTCTCTGCTTGTTTCCTTCATTCTTTCTTTCTTTCTATCTTCTTTTTTGCTTCTGTCATGTCTTTCATTCTATCTTTTTTTCTTTTCTTCCTTTCACTCCTTTCTTTTCTTTTCTTTCTTCTTCCTTTTTCTTCCTACTTTCGTCTTTCTTTCTTCTCTCTCAAGTGTTTCATCTTCCTTTCATTCTTCATTCTTTCTTTCATTCTTTCTTTCTTCTTTCATTCTTTTTTTCTGTGTATCTTTCTTCTTTTTCCTTCCTCTCTTTCGTTCTTCTTTCCTTCCTATTACTTTCTTCTTTCTTTGTTTCTTTTATGTTTTTGTCTTTCCTTCCTTTCTTTTCTTTTGTCTTCCTTTCTCTTTTTCTTTCTCTCTCATTCTTTCTTTTTTTCTTCTTTTTTCTTTCTTTTTTTTCTCCTTTTTTTCTTCTTTCTTTTTTTCTTCTTTTTTTCTTCTTTCATTTTTTTTTTTCTCTTTTTTTTTTTTTTTTCTTTCCTTTCCTTTTCTTTCTTTCCTTTCTTCTTTCTTTGTTTCTTCTTTCATTCTTTCTTCTTTCTTCTTTTGCCTTCCTTCCTTTCGTTCTTCTTTCCTTCATATTACTTTCTTCTTTCTTTGTTTCTGTAATATTTCTTTGTCTCTCTCCTTCCTTTCTTCCCTGTAGTCTTTTTTTCTCTTTTTTTCTTTCTCATTCTTTCTTTCTTTTGTCTTTTCACTCTCATTTTTCTCTCCTTGTTTCCTTCCTTCTTTTTTTCTTTCTATCCTTTTTACGTCCTTCATGTCTTTCATACATTCCTTCTCTCTTTTCTTTTCTTCCTTTTTTCCATCTTCTTCCTCTTTTTTTCTTTCTTTCATTCTTCGCTCTCTACTCTTTCCTCTTCCTTTTATTCCTTTTTTCTTTCATTCTTTTTTCTTCCTTCATTCTTTTTTCCGTCTTTTTTCTTCTTTCTTCTTTTACCTTCCTTTCTTTCTTTCATTCTTCTTTCCTTCATATGAGTTTCTTCTTTCTTTCTTTCTTTCTTTCATCTCTCTTTGTCACTTTCCTTCCTTCCTTTCCTGTAGTCTCCCTTTCTGTTTTCTTCTTGCTCATTCTTTCTTTCTTTATTTCGTCTTTTCACTTTCATTTTTCTCTCCTTGTTTCCTTCCTTCTGTCTTTCTATCTTCTTTTTTTCGTCTTTCATGTCTTTCACTCATTCTTTCTCTCTTTTCTTCCTTTCTTTCCTTTCTTTTCTTTTCTTTCTCTTTCCTTCTTTCTTCTTCTTTTCTTTATCCTCTCTCAAGTCTTTCATCTTCCGTTCATTCCTTCTTTCTTTCATTTTTTTCTTCCATCATTCTTTTTTTCTGCCTTTTTTTCTTGTTTCTTCTTTGGCTTTCTTTCTTTCTTTCATTCTTCTTTCCTTCATATTACTCTCTTCTTTCCTTGTTTCTTTCATCTTTCTTTGTCTCTTTACTACTTTCTTTCCTTTAGTCTTCTTTTCTCTTTTTTTTCTTTCTCATTCTTTCTTTGTTTCGTCTTTTCACTTTCATTTTTCTCTCCTTGTTTCCTTCCTTCTTCCTTTCTGTCTTCTTTTTTGCGTCTTTCATGCCTTTATTCATTCTTTCTCTCTTTTCTTTTCTTTCTTCTTTCCTTCTTTTTTCTTTCTTCTTTCTTCTTTCTTTCTTCTCTCTCTACTCTTTCATTTTCCTTTCATTCCTTCTTTCTTTTATTCTTTTTTTCTTGTTTTATTCTTCTGTTCTGTCTTTCCTTCTACTTTCTTCTTTTGCCTTCCTTTCTTTCGTTCTTCTTTCCTTCATATTCCTTTCCACTTTCTTTGTTTCCTTCATCTTTCTTTGTCTCTTTCCAACCTTTCTTTACTTATTCTTCTTTTCTCTCTTTTTCTTTCTCATTCTTTCTTTCTTTCGTCTTTTCACTTTCATTTTTCTCTCCTTGTTTCCTTCTTTCTTTCTATCTTTTGCGTCTTTCATTCATTCTTTCTTTCTTTTCTTCCTTTCTTTCCTTTTTTCTTTTCTTTCTTCTTTCTTTCTTCTTCCTTCTTCTTTCTTCTCTCTCGTCTTTCATCTTCCTTTCATTCCTTCTTTCTTTCATTCTTTTTTTCTTTCTTTCTTTTTTTCTGTCTTTCTTCTTTCTTCTTTTTCCTTCCTTTCGTTCTTCTTTCCTTCATATTACTTTCTTCTTTCTTTGTTTCTCTCATCTTTCTTTGTCTCTTTCCTTCCTTTCTTTACTTTAGTCTTCCTATCTCTTTTTCCTTCTTTCTCATTCTTTCTTTCTTTCGTCTTTTCACTTTCATTTTTCTCTCCTTGTTTCCTTCATTCGGTCTTTCTATCTTCTTTTTTGCGTCTTTCATGTCTTTCATTCATTCGTTCTTCCTTTTCTTCCTTTTTTTTCTTTCTTTTCTTGTCTTTCTTCTTCGTTCTTTCTTTATTCTGTCTCAAGCCTTTCATCTTTCTTTCATTACTTCTTTTTTTCTTTCTATTTTTCTTCTTTCATTCTTTCTTTCTGTCTTACTTTCTTCCTTCTTTTTCCTTTCTTTCTTCCGTTCTTCCTTCTTTCATACTACTTTCTTCTTTCTTTGTTTCTTTCATCTTTCTTTGTCTCTTTCCTTCCTTCTTTCCATTAGTCTTCCTTTCTCTTTTTTCTCATTCTTTCTTTCTTACTTCTTTTCCCTTTCATTTTTCTCTCCTTGTTTCCTTCTTTTTTTCTTTCTATCTTATTTGCATTTTTCATGTCTTTCATTCATTCTTTCTTTTCTTCCTTTCTTTCCTTTCTTTTCTTTTCTTTCTCCTTTCTTTCTTCCTTCTTTTTTCTTTTTTTTTTTCTTTTCCTTCAAGGCTTTCATCTTCCTTTCATTCCTTCTTTCTTTCATTATATTTTTCCTCTTTCATTCTATTTTCTGTCTTTCTGTCTTCTTTCTTTTTTTGCCTTCCTTTTTTTCATTCTTCTTTCCTTCATATTACTTTCTTCTTTCTTTGTTTCTTTCATCTTTCTTTGTTGCTTTCCTTCCTTTCTTTTCTTTAGTCTTACTTTCTTTTTTTCTTTCTCATTCATTCTTTCTTTCGTCTTTTCACTTTTTTCTGTCCCCTTGTTTCCTTCCAATTTCTTTCTTTCTATCCTGTTTTTTGCGTCTTTTATGTCTTTCATTCATTTTTTCTTTCTTTTCGTCCTTTCCTTCATTCTTTCATTCTTTTCTTTTCTTAACTCTTTCTTTCTTTCTTCTTCCTTCTTCTTTCTTTCTTTCTTCTCTCTCAGGTCTTTCTTGTTGCTTTCATTCTTTTTTTCTTTCTCTCTTTCTTTTTTTATCCTTTTTTTCTGTCTTTCTTCTTTCTTCTTTTGCCTTCCTCTCTTTCATTCTTCTTTCCTTCATTTTACTTTCTTCTTTCTTTGTTTCTTTCATCTTTTTTGTCTCTTTCCTTCCTTTCTTTCCTTTAGTCTTCCTTTCTCTTTTTCTTTCTCATTCTTTCTTTCTTTCTTTCGTCTATTCTCTTTCATTTTTCTCTGCTCGTTTCCTTCATTCTTTCTTTCTTTCTATCTTCTTTTTTGCTTCTGTCATGTCTTTCATTCTTTCTTTTTTTCTTTTCCTCTTTTGCCTCCTTTCTTTTCTTTTCTTTCTTCTTCCTTTTTCTTCCTACTTTCGTCTTTCTTTCTTCTCTCTCAAGTGTTTCATCTTCCTTTCATTCTTCATTCTTTCTTTCATTTTTTTCTTCTTTCATTCTTTTTTTCTGTCTATCTTTTTTCTTTTTCCTTCCTTTCTTTCTTTCTTCTTTTCTTCCTTTTTCTTTCTTCTTTCTTTGTTTCTTTTATGTTTTTGTCTTTCCTTCCTTTCTTTTCTTTTTTCTTCCTTTCTCTTTTTTTTTCTCTCTCTTTCTTTCTTTTTTTCTTCTTTTCTCTTTCTTTTTTCTCTCCTTTTTTTCTTCTTTCTTTCTTTCTTCTTTTTTGCATCTTTCATTTCTTTCATTCAGTTTTTTTCTTTTCATCCTTTCCTTTCCTTTTCATCCTTTCCTTTCTTCTTTCATTCTTTCTTTCTTCTTTCTTCTTTTGCCTTCCTTCCTTTCGTTCTTCTTTCCTTCATATTACTTTCTTCTTTCTTTGTTTCTGTAATATTTCTTTGTCTCTCTCCTTCCTTTCTTCCTTGTAGTCTTTTTTTCTCTTTTTTTCTTTCTCATTCTTTCTTTCTTTTGTCTTTTCACTCTTATTTTTCTCTCCTTGTTTCCTTCCTTCTTTCTTTCTTTCTATCCTTTTTACGTCGTTCATGTCTTTCATACATTCCTTCTCTCTTTTCTTTTCTTCCTTATTTCCATCTTCTTCCTCATTTTTTCTTTCTTTCATTCTTCGCTCTCTAGTCTTTCGTCTTCCTTTAATTCCTTCTTTCTTTCATTCTTTTTTCTTCCTTCATTCTTTTTTCCGTCTTTTTTCTTCTTTCTTCTTTTACCTTCCTTTCTTTCTTTCATTCTTCTTTCCTTCATATTACTTTCTTCTTTCTTTCTTTCTTTCTTTCATCTCTCTTTGTCACTTTCCTTCGTTTCTTTCCTGTAGTCTCCCTTTCTGTTTTCTTCTTGCTCATTCTTTCTTTCTTTATTTCGTCTTTTCACTTTCATTTTTCTCTCCTTGTTTCCTTCCTTCTGTCTTTCTATCTTCTTTTTTGCGTCTTTCATGTCTTTCACTCATTCTTTCTCTCTTTTCTTTCTTTTTTTTCTTTGTTTTTTTTTCTTTTTCTTTTCTTTTTTCTTCTTCTTTTCTTTATCCTGTCTGAAGTGTTTGATGTTGGGTTCATTCCTTCTTTCTTTTATTTTTTTCTTCCATCATTCTTTTTTTCTGCCCTTTTTTCTTGTTTCTTCTTTGGCTTTCTTTCTTTCTTTCCTTCTTCTTTCCTTCATATTACTTTCTTCTTTCTTTGTTTCTTTCATCTTTCTTTGTCTCTTTACTACTTTCTTTCCTTTAGTCTTCTTTTCTCTTTTATTTCTTTCTCATTCTTTCTTTGTTTCGTCTTTTCACTTTCATTTTTCTCTCCTTGTTTCCTTCCTTCTTCCTTTCTGTCTTCTTTTTTGCGTCTTTCATGCCTTTATTCATTCTTTCTCTCTTTTCTTTACTTTCTTCTTTCCTTCTTTCTTCTTCCTTCTTTCTTCTTTCTTTCTTCTCTCTCAAGTCTTTCATCTTCCTTTCATTCCTTCTTTCTTTCATTCTTTTTTTCTTGTTTCATTCTTCTGTTCTGTCTTTCCTTCTACTTTCTTCTTTTGCCTTCCTTTCTTTCGTTCTTCTTTCCTTCATATTCCTTTCCACTTTCTTTGTTTCCTTCATCTTTCTTTGTCTCTTTCCAACCTTTCTTTACTTATTCTTCTTTTCTCTCTTTTTCTTTCTCATTCTTTCTTTCTTTCGTCTTTTCACTTTCATTTTTCTCTCCTTGTTTCCTTCTTTCTTTCTATCTTTTGCGTCTTTCATTCATTCTTTCTTTCTTTTTTTCCTTTCTTTCCTTTTTTCTTTTTTTTCTTCTTTCTTTCTTCTTCCTTCTTCTTTCTTCTCTCTCGTCTTTCTTCTTCCTTTCATTCCTTCTTTCTTTTTTTCTTTTTTTTTGTCTTTCTTCTTTCTTCTTTTGCCTTCCTTTCGTTCTTCTTTCCTTCATATTACTTTCTTCTTTCTTTCTTTCTCTCATCTTTCTTTGTCTCTTTCCTTCCTTTCTTTACTTTAGTCTTCCTATCTCTTTTTCCTTCTTTCTCATTCTTTCTTTCTTTCGTCTTTTCACTTTCATTTTTCTCTCCTTGTTTCCTTCATTCGGTCTTTCTATCTTCTTTTTTGCGTCTTTCTTGTCTTTCATTCATTCGTTCTTCCTTTTCTTCCTTTTTTTCCTTTCTTTTCTTGTCCTTCTTCTTCGTTCTTTCTTTATTCTGTCTCAATCCTTTCGTCTTTCTTTCATTACTTCTTTCTTTCTTTCTATTATTCTTCTTTCATTCTTTCTTTCTGTCTTCCTTTCTTCTTTTTTTTTCCTTTATTTCTTCCGTTCTTCCTTCTTTCATACTACTTTCTTCTTTCTTTGTTTCTTTCATCTTTCTTTGTCTCTTTCCTTCCTTCTTTCCATTAGTCTTCCTTTCTCTTTTTTCTCATTCTTTCTTTCTTACTTCTCTTCACTTTCATTTTTCTCTCCTTGTTTCCTTCTTTTTTTCTTTCTATCTTATTTGCATTTTTCATGTCTTTCATTCATTCTTTCTTTTCTTCCTTTCTTTCCTTTCTTTTCTTTTCTTTCTCCTTTCTTTCTTCCTTCTTTTTTCTTTATTTCTTTCTTTTCCTTCAAGGCTTTCATCTTCCTTTCATTCCTTCTTTCTTTCATTATATTTTTCCTCTTTCATTCTATTTTCTGTCTTTCTGTCTTCTTTCTTTTTTTTCCTTCCTTTTTTTTATTCTTCTTTCCTTCATATTACTTTCTTCTTTCTTTGTTTCTTTTATCTTTCTTTGTTGCTTTCCTTCCTTTTTTTTTTTTTTTCTTACTTTCTTTTTTTTTTTCTCATTCTTTCTTTCTTTCGTCTTTTCACTTTTTTTTTTTCCCTTGTTTCCTTCCAATTTCTTTCTTTCTATCCTGTTTTTTCCGTCTTTTATGTTTTTCATTCATTTTTTCTTTCTTTTCGTCCTTTCCTTCATTCTTTCATTCTTTTCTTTTCTTAACTCTTTCTTTCTTTCTTCTTCCTTCTTCTTTCTTTCTTTCTTCTCTCTCAGGTCTTTCATGTTGCTTTCATTCTTTTTTTCATTCTCTCTTTCTTCTTTCATCCTTTTTTTCTGTCTTTCTTCTTTCTTCTTTTGCCTTCCTCTCTTTCATTCTTCTTTCCTTCATTTTACTTTCTTCTTTCTTTTTTTCTTTCATCTTTTTTGTCTCTTTCCTTCCTTTCTTTCCTTTTGTCTTTCTTTCTCTTTTTCTTTCTCTTTCTTTCTTTCTTTCTTTCGTCTATTCTCTTTCATTTTTCTCTGCTTGTTTCCTTCATTCTTTCTTTCTTTCTATCTTCTTTTTTGCTTCTGTCATGTCTTTCATTCTATCTTTTTTTCTTTTCTTCCTTTCACTCCTTTCTTTTCTTTTCTTTCTTCTTCCTTTTTCTTCCTACTTTCGTCTTTCTTTCTTCTCTCTCAAGTGTTTCATCTTCCTTTCATTCTTCATTCTTTCTTTCATTCTTTCTTTCTTCTTTCATTCTTTTTTTCTGTCTATCTTTCTTCTTTTGCCTTCCTTTCTTTCGTTCTTCTTTCCTTCCTATTACTTTCTTCTTTCTTTGTTTCTTTAATGTTTTTGTCATTCCTTCCTTTCTTTACTTTAGTCTTCCTTTCTCTTTTTCTTTCTCTCTCATTCTTTCTTTATTTCGTCTTTTCACTTTCATTTTTCTCCCTTGTTTCCTTCCTTCGTTCTATCTTCTTTTTTGAATCTTTCATTTTCCTTTCATTCAGTTTTTTTCTTTTCATCCTTTCCTTTCCTTTTCATCCTTTCCTTTCTTCTTTCATTCTTTCTTCTTTCTTCTTTTGCCTTCCTTCCTTTCGTTCTTCTTTCCTTCATATTACTTTCTTCTTTCTTTGTTTCTGTAATATTTCTTTGTCTCTCTCCTTCCTTTCTTCCCTGTAGTCTTTTTTTCTCTTTTTTTCTTTCTCATTCTTTCTTTCTTTTGTCTTTACACTCTCATTTTTCTATCCTTGTTTCCTTCCTTCTTTCTTTCTTTCTATCCTTTTTAGGTCGTTCATGTCTTTCATACATTCCTTCTCTCTTTTCTTTTCTTCCTTATTTCCATCTTCTTCCTCATTTTTTCTTTCTTTCATTCTTCGCTCTCTTGTCTTTCGTCTTCCTTTAATTCCTTCTTTCTTTCATTCTTTTTTCTTCCTTCATTCTTTTTTCCGTTTTTTTTCTTCTTTCTTCTTTTACCTTCCTTTCTTTCTTTCATTCTTCTTTCCTTCATATTACTTTCTTCTTTCTTTCTTTCTTTCTTTCATCTCTCTTTGTCACTTTCCTTCGTTTCTTTCCTGTAGTCTCCCTTTCTGTTTTCTTCTTGCTCATTCTTTCTTTCTTTATTTCGTCTTTTCACTTTCATTTTTCTCTCCTTGTTTCCTTCCTTCTGTCTTTCTATCTTCTTTTTTGCGTCTTTCATGTCTTTCACTCATTCTTTCTCTCTTTTCTTCCTTTCTTTCCTTTCTTTTCTTTTCTTTCTCTTTCCTTCTTTCTTCTTCTTTTCTTTATCCTCTCTCAAGTCTTTCATCTTCCGTTCATTCCTTCTTTCTTTCATTTTTTTCTTCCATCATTCTTTTTTTCTGCCTTTTTTTCTTGTTTCTTCTTTGGCTTTCTTTCTTTCTTTCATTCTTCTTTCCTTCATATTACTTTCTTCTTTCTTTGTTTCTTTCATCTTTCTTTGTCTCTTTACTACTTTCTTTCCTTTAGTCTTCTTTTCTCTTTTATTTCTTTCTCATTCTTTCTTTGTATCGTCTTTTCACTTTCATTTTTCTCTCCTTGTTTCCTTCCTTCTTCCTTTCTGTCTTCTTTTTTGCGTCTTTCATGCCTTTATTCATTCTTTCTCTCTTTTCTTTACTTTGTTCTTTGTTTCTTTCTTCTTTCTTTGTATCTTCTTTCTTTCTTCTCTCTCAAGTCTTTCATCTTCCTTTCATTCCTTCTTTCTTTCATTCTTTTTTTCTTGTTTCATTCTTCTGTTCTGTCTTTCCTTCTACTTTCTTCTTTTGTCTTCCTTTTTTTCGTTCTTTTTTCCTTCATATTCCTTTCCTCTTTCTTTTTTTCTTTCATCTTTCTTTGTCTCTTTCCTTCCTTTCTTTCCTTTAGTCTTCTTTTCTCTTTTTTTCTTTCTCATTCTTTCTTTCTTTCGTCTTTTCACTTTCATTTTTCTCTCCTTGTTTCCTTCTTTCTTTCTATCTTTTGCGTCTTTCATTCATTCTTTCTTTCTTTTCTTCCTTTCTTTCCTTTTTTCTTTTCTTTCTTCTTTCTTCTTCCTTGTCTCTTCTCTCTTCCCTCTCGTCTTTCATCTTCCCTTCATTCCTTCTTTCTTTCATTCTTTTTTTCTTTCATTCTTTTTTTCTGTCTTTCTTTCTACTTTCTTCTCTTGCCTTCCTTTCTTTCTTTCGTTCTTCTTTCCTTCATATTACTTTCTTCTTTCTTTGTTTCTCTCATCTTTCTTTGTCTCTTTCCTTCCTTTTTTTTCTTTTTTCTTCCTATCTCTTTTTTCTTCTTTTTCATTCTTTCTTTTTTTCGTCTTTTTTCTTTCTTTTTTTTCTCCTTTTTTCCTTCTTTCGGTTTTTTTATCTTCTTTTTTGCGTCTTTCATGTCTTTCCTTCATTCGTTCTTCCTTTTCTTTCTTTTTTTGCGTTCTTTTCTTTTCTTTCTTCTTCGTTCTTTCTTTATTCTGTCTCAAGCCTTTCGTCTTTCTTTCATTACTTCTTTCTTTCTTTCTATTATTCTTCTTTCATTCTTTCTTTCTGTCTTCCTTTCTTCTTTCTTTTTCCTTTCTTTCTTCCGTTCTTCCTTCTTTCATACTACTTTCTTCTTTCTTTGTTTCTTTCATCTTTCTTTGTCTCTTTCCTTCCTTCTTTCTATTAGTCTTCCTTTCTCTTTTTTCTCATTCTTTCTTTCTTACTTCTTTTCACTTTCATTTTTCTCTCCTTGTTTCCTTCTTTTTTTCTTTCTATCTTATTTGCATTTTTCATGTCTTTCATTCATTCTTTCTTTTCTTCCTTTCTTTCCTTTCTTTTCTTTTCTTTCTCCTTTCTTTCTTCCTTCTTTTTTCTTTATTTCTTTCTTTTCCTTCAAGGCTTTCATCTTCCTTTCATTCCTTCTTTTTTTCATTATATTTTTCCTCTTTCATTCTATTTTCTTTCTTTCTTTCTTCTTTCTTTTTTTTCTTTCCGTTTTTTCTTTCTTCTTTTCTTTATATTTCTTTCTTCTTTCTTTGTTTCTTTCATCTTTCTTTGTTGCTTTCCTTCCTTTCTTTTCTTTTGTCTTACTTTCTTTTTTTCTTTCTCATTCATTCTTTCTTTCGTCTTTTCACTTTTTTCTGTCCCCTTGTTTCCTTCGAATTTCTTTCTTTCTATCCTGTTTTTTGCGTCTTTTATGTCTTTCATTCATTTTTTCTTTCTTTTCGTCCTTTCCTTCATTCTTTCATTCTTTTCTTTTCTTAACTCTTTCTTTCTTTCTTCTTCCTTCTTCTTTCTTTCTTTCTTCTCTCTCAGATCTTTCATGTTGCTTTCATTCTTTTTTTCATTCTCTCTTTCTTCTTTCATCCTTTTTTTCTGTCTTTCTTCTTTCTTCTTTTGCCTTCCTCTCTTTCATTCTTCTTTCCTTCATTTTACTTTCTTCTTTCTTTGTTTCTTTCATCTTTTTTGTCTCTTTCCTTCCTTTCTTTCCTTTAGTCTTCCTTTCTCTTTTTCTTTCTCATTCTTTCTTTCTTTCTTTCGTCTATTCTCTTTCATTTTTCTCTGCTTGTTTCCTTCATTCTTTCTTTCTTTCTATCTTCTTTTTTGCTTCTGTCATGTCTTTCATTCTATCTTTTTTTCTTTTCTTCCTTTCACTCCTTTCTTTTCTTTTCTTTCTTCTTCCTTTTTCTTCCTACTTTCGTCTTTCTTTCTTCTCTCTCAAGTGTTTCATCTTCCTTTCATTCTTCATTCTTTCTTTCATTCTTTCTTTCTTCTTTCATTCTTTTTTTCTGTCTATCTTTCTTCTTTTGCCTTCCTTTCTTTCGTTCTTCTTTCCTTCCTATTACTTTGTTCTTTCTTTGTTTCTTTAATGTTTTTGTCATTGCTTCCTTTCTTTACTTTAGTCTTCCTTTCTCTTTTTCTTTCTCTCTCATTCTTTCTTTATTTCGTCTTTTCACTTTCATTTTTCTCTCCTTTTTTCCTTTTTTCTTTCTATCTTCTTTTTTGCATCTTTCATTTCTTTCATTCTATTTTTTTCTTTTCATCCTTTTCTTTTCTTTTCTTCCTTTCCTTTCTTCTTTCATTCTTTCTTTTTTTTTCTTTTGCCTTCCTTCCTTTCTTTCTTCTTTCCTTCATATTACTTTCTTCTTTTTTTGTTTCTGTAATATTTCTTTGTCTCTCTCCTTCCTTTCTTTCCTGTAGTCTTTTTTTCTCTTTTTTTCTTTCTCATTCTTTCTTTCTTTTGTCTTTTCACTCTCATTTTTCTCTCCTTGTTTCCTTCCTTCTTTCTTTCTTTCTATCCTTTTTACGTCGTTTATGTCTTTCATACATTCCTTCTCTCTTTTCTTTTCTTCCTTATTTCCATCTTCTTCCTCATTTTTTCTTTCTTTCATTCTTCGCTCTCTAGTCTTTCGTCTTCCTTTAATTCCTTCTTTCTTTCATTCTTTTTTCTTCCTTCATTCTTTTTTCCGTCTTTTTTCTTCTTTCTTCTTTTACCTTCCTTTCTTTCTTTCATTCTTCTTTCCTTCATATTACTTTCTTCTTTCTTTCTTTCTTTCTTTCATCTCTCTTTGTCACTTTCCTTCGTTTCTTTCCTGTAGTCTCCCTTTCTGTTTTCTTCTTGCTCATTCTTTCTTTCTTTATTTCGTCTTTTCACTTTCATTTTTCTCTCCTTGTTTCCTGCCTTCTGTCTTTCTATCTTCTTTTTTGCGTCTTTCATGTCTTTCAGTCATTCTTTCTCTCTTTTCTTCCTTTCTTTCCTTTCTTTTCTTTTCTTTCTCTTTCCTTCTTTCTTCTTCTTTTCTTTATCCTCTCTCAAGTCTTTCATCTTCCCTTCATTCTTTCTTTCTTTCATTTTTTTCTTCCATCATTCTTTTTTTCTGCCTTTTTTTCTTGTTTCTTCTTTGGCTTTCTTTCTTTCTTTCATTCTTCCTTCCTTCATATTTCTCTCTTCTTTCTTTGTTTCTTTCATCTTTCTTTGTCTCTTTACTACTTTCTTTCCTTTAGTCTTCTTTTCTCTTTTATTTCTTTCTCATTCTTTCTTTGTTTCGTCTTTTCACTTTCATTTTTCTCTCCTTGTTTCCTTCCTTCTTCCTTTCTGTCTTCTTTTTTGCGTCTTTCATGCCTTTATTCATTCTTTCTCTCTTTTCTTTACTTTCTTCTTTCCTTCTTTCTTCTTCCTTCTTTCTTCTTTCTTTCTTCTCTCTCAAGTCTTTCATCTTCCTTTCATTCCTTCTTTCTTTCATTCTTTTTTTCTTGTTTCATTCTTCTGTTCTGTCTTTCCTTCTACTTTCTTCTTTTGCCTTCCTTTCTTTCGTTCTTCTTTCCTTCATATTCCTTTCCACTTTCTTTGTTTCCTTCATCTTTCTTTGTCTCTTTCCAACCTTTCTTTACTTATTCTTCTTTTCTCTCTTTTTCTTTCTCATTCTTTCTTTCTTTCGTCTTTTCACTTTCATTTTTCTCTCCTTCTTTCCTTCTTTCTTTCTATCTTTTTCGTCTTTCATTCATTCTTTCTTTCTTTTTTTCCTTTCTTTCCTTTTTTTTTTTTCTTTCTTCTTTCTTTCTTCTTCCTTCTTCTTTCTTCTCTCTCGTCTTTCATCTTCCTTTCATTCCTTCTTTCTTTCTTTCTTTTTTTTTGTCTTTCTTCTTTCTTCTTTTTCCTTCCTTTCGTTCTTCTTTCCTTCATATTACTTTCTTCTTTCTTTGTTTCTCTCATCTTTCTTTGTCTCTTTCCTTCCTTTCTTTACTTTAGTCTTCCTATCTCTTTTTCCTTCTTTCTCATTCTTTCTTTCTTTCGTCTTTTCACTTTCATTTTTCTCTCCTTGTTTCCTTCATTCGGTCTTTCTATCTTCTTTTTTGCGTCTTTCATGTCTTTCATTCATTCGTTCTTCCTTTTCTTCCTTTTTTTCCTTTCTTTTCTTGTCTTTCTTCTTCGTTCTTTCTTTATTCTGTCTCAAGCCTTTCGTCTTTCTTTCATTACTTCTTTCTTTCTTTCTTTTATTCTTTTTTCATTCTTTCTTTCTTTCTTCCTTTCTTCTTTCTTTTTCCTTTCTTTCTTCCTTTCTTCTTTCTTTCATACTACTTTCTTCTTTCTTTCTCATTCTTTCTTTGTCTCTTTCCTTCCTTCTTTCCATTAGTCTTCCTTTCTCTTTTTTCTCATTCTTTCTTTCTTACTTCTTTTCACTTTCATTTTTCTCTCCTTGTTTCCTTCTTTTTTTCTTTCTATCTTTTTTGCATTTTTCATGTCTTTCATTCATTCTTTCTTTTCTTCCTTTCTTTCCTTTCTTTTCTTTTCTTTCTCCTTTCTTTCTTCCTTCTTTTTTCTTTATTTCTTTCTTTTCCTTCAAGGCTTTCATCTTCCTTTCATTCCTTCTTTCTTTCATTATATTTTTCCTCTTTCATTCTATTTTCTGTCTTTCTGTCTTCTTTCTTTTTTTGCCTTCCTTTTTTTCATTCTTCTTTCCTTCATATTACTTTCTTCTTTCTTTGTTTCTTTCATCTTTCTTTGTTGCTTTCCTTCCTTTCTTTTCTTTAGTCTTACTTTCTTTTTTTCTTTCTCATTCATTCTTTCTTTCGTCTTTTCACTTTTTTCTGTCCCCTTGTTTCCTTCCAATTTCTTTCTTTCTATCCTGTTTTTTGCGTCTTTTATGTCTTTCATTCATTTTTTCTTTCTTTTCGTCCTTTCCTTCACTCTTTCATTCTTTTCTTTTCTTAACTCTTTCTTTCTTTCTTCTTCCTTCTTCTTTCTTTCTTTCTTCTCTCTCAGGTCTTTCATGTTGCTTTCATTCTTTTTTTCATTCTCTCTTTCTTCTTTCATCCTTTTTTTCTGTCTTTCTTCTTTCTTCTTTTGCCTTCCTCTCTTTCATTCTTCTTTCCTTCATTTTACTTTCTTCTTTCTTTGTTTCTTTCATCTTTTTTGTCTCTTTCCTTCCTTTCTTTCCTTTAGTCTTCCTTTCTCTTTTTCTTTCTCATTCTTTCTTTCTTTCTTTCTTCTATTCTCTTTCTTTTTTCTCTGCTTGTTTCCTTCCTTCTTTCTTTCTTTCTATCTTCTTTTTTGCATCTTTCATGTCTTTCATTCTATCTTTTTTTCTTTTCTTCCTTTCACTCCTTTCTTTTCTTTTCTTTCTTCTTCCTTTTTCTTCCTCCTTTCGTCTTTCTTTCTTCTCTCTCAAGTGTTTCATCTTTCTTTCATTCTTCATTCTTTCTTTCATTCTTTCTTTCTTCTTTCATTCTTTTTTTCTGTCTATCTTTCTTCTTTTGCCTTCCTTTCTTTCGTTCTTCTTTCCTTCCTATTACTTTCTTCTTTCTTTGTTTCTTTAATGTTTTTGTCATTCCTTCCTTTCTTTACTTTAGTCTTCCTTTCTCTTTTTCTTTCTCTCTCATTCTTTCTTTATTTCGTCTTTTCACTTTCATTTTTCTCTCCTTTTTTCCTTCTTTCTTTCTATCTTCTTTTTTGCATCTTTCATTTCTTTCATTCAGTTTTTTTCTTTTCATCCTTTCCTTTCTTCTTTCATTCTTTCTTCTTTCTTCTTTTGCCTTCCTTCCTTTCGTTCTTCTTTCCTTCATATTACTTTCTTCTTTCTTTGTTTCTGTAATATTTCTTTGTCTCTCTCCTTCCTTTCTTCCCTGTAGTCTTTTTTTCTCTTTTTTTCTTTCTCATTCTTTCTTTCTTTTGTCTTTTCACTCTCATTTTTCTCTCCTTGTTTCCTTCTTTCTTTCTTTCTTTCTATCCTTTTTACGTCGTTCATGTCTTTCATACATTCCTTCTCTCTCTTTTCTTCCTTATTTCCATCTTCTTCCTCATTTTTTCTTTCTTTCATTCTTCGCTCTCTAGTCTTTCGTCTTCCTTTAATTCCTTCTTTCTTTCATTCTTTTTTCTTCCTTCATTCTTTTTTCCGTCTTTTTTCTTCTTTCTTCTTTTACCTTCCTTTCTTTCTTTCATTCTTCTTTCCTTCATATTACTTTCTTCTTTCTTTCTTTCTTTCTTTCATCTCTCTTTGTCACTTTCTTTCGTTTCTTTCCTGTAGTCTCCCTTTCTGTTTTCTTCTTGCTCATTCTTTCTTTCTTTATTTCGTCTTTTCATTTTCATTTTTCTGTCCTTGTTTCCTTCCTTTTGTCTTTCTATCTTCTTTTTTGCGTCTTTCATGTCTTTCACTCATTCTTTCTCTTTTTTCTTCCTTTCTTTCCTTTCTTTTCTTTTCTTTCTCTTTCCTTCTTTCTTCTTCTTTTCTTTATCCTCTCTCAAGTCTTTCATCTTCCGTTCATTCCTTCTTTCTTTCATTTTTTTCTTCCATCATTCTTTTTTTCTGCCTTTTTTTCTTGTTTCTTCTTTGGCTTTCTTTCTTTCTTTCATTCTTCTTTCCTTCATATTACTTTCTTCTTTCTTTGTTTCTTTCATCTTTCTTTGTCTCTTTTCTACTTTTTTTCCTTTTATTTTCTTTTTTCTTTTATTTCTTTCTCATTCTTTCTTTCTCTCGTTTTTTCCGTTTCATTTTTCTCTCCTTGTTTCCTTCCTTCTTCCTTTCTGTCTTCTTTTTTGCGTCTTTCATGCCTTTATTCATTCTTTCTCTCTTTTCTTTACTTTCTTCTTTCCTTCTTTCTTCTTCCTTCTTTCTTCTTTCTTTCTTCTCTCTCAAGTCTTTCATCTTCCTTTCATTCCTTATTTCTTTCATTCTTTTTTCTTGTTTCATTCTTCTGTTCTGTCTTTCCTTCTACTTTCTTCTTTTGCCTTCCTTTCTTTCGTTCTTCTTTCCTTCATATTCCTTTCCACTTTCTTTGTTTCCTTCATCTTTCTTTGTCTCTTTCCAACCTTTCTTTACTTATTCTTCTTTTCTCTCTTTTTCTTTCTCATTCTTTCTTTCTTTCGTCTTTTCACTTTCATTTTTCTCTCCTTGTTTCCTTCTTTCTTTCTTTCTTTTGCGTCTTTCATTCATTCTTTCTTTCTTTTCTTCCTTTTTTTCCTTTTTTTCTTTTCTTTCTTCTTTCTTTCTTCTTCCTTCTTCTTTCTTCTCTCTCCTCTTTCATCTTCCTTTCTTTCCTTCTTTCTTTCATTCTTTTTTTCTTTCATTCTTTTTTTTTGTCTTTCTTCTTTCTTCTTTTGCCTTCCTTTCGTTCTTCTTTCCTTCATATTACTTTCTTCTTTCTTTGTTTCTCTCATCTTTCTTTGTCTCTTTCCTTCCTTTCTTTACTTTAGTCTTCCTATCTCTTTTTCCTTCTTTCTCATTCTTTCTTTCTTTCGTCTTTTCACTTTCATTTTTCTCTCCTTCTTTTCTTCATTCGCTCTTTCTTTCTTCTTTTTTTCGTCTTTCATGTCTTTTATTTATTCTTTTTTTCTTTTCTTCCTTTTTTTCCTTTCTTTTCTTGTCTTTCTTCTTCGTTCTTTCTTTATTCTGTCTCAAGCCTTTCGTCTTTCTTTCATTACTTCTTTCTTTCTTTCTATTATTCTTCTTTCATTCTTTCTTTCTGTCTTCTTTTTTTCTTTCTTTTTCCTTTCTTTCTTTCGCTCTTCCTTCTTTCATACTACTTTCTTCTTTCTTTGTTTCTTTCATCTTTCTTTGTCTCTTTCCTTCCTTCTTTTCATTAGTCTTCCTTTCTCTTTTTTCTCATTCTTTCTTTCTTACTTCTTTTCACTTTCATTTTTCTCTCCTTGTTTCCTTCTTTTTTTCTTTCTATCTTATTTGCATTTTTCATGTCTTTCATTCATTCTTTCTTTTCTTCCTTTCTTTCCTTTCTTTTCTTTTCTTTCTCCTTTCTTTCTTCCTTCTTTTTTCTTTATTTCTTTCTTTTCCTTCAAGGCTTTCATCTTCCTTTCATTCCTTCTTTCTTTCATTATATTTTTCCTCTTTCATTCTATTTTCTGTCTTTCTGTCTTCTTTCTTTTTTTGCCTTCCTTTTTTTCATTCTTCTTTCCTTCATATTACTTTCTTCTTTCTTTGTTTCTTTCATCTTTCTTTGTTGCTTTCCTTCCTTTCTTTTCTTTAGTCTTACTTTCTTTTTTTCTTTCTCATTCATTCTTTCTTTCGTCTTTTCACTTTTTTCTGTCCCCTTGTTTCCTTCCAATTTCTTTCTTTCTATCCTGTTTTTTGCGTCTTTTATGTCTTTCATTCATTTTTTCTTTCTTTTCGTCCTTTCCTTCATTCTTTCATTCTTTTCTTTTCTTAACTCTTTCTTTCTTTCTTCTTCCTTCTTCTTTCTTTCTTTCTTCTCTCTTAGGTCTTTCATGTTGCTTTCATTCTTTTTTTCATTCTCTCTTTCTTCTTTCATTCTTTTTTTCTGTCTTTCTTCTTTCTTCTTTTGCCTTCCTCTCTTTCATTCTTCTTTCCTTCATTTTACTTTCTTCTTTCTTTGTTTCTTTCATCTTTTTTGTCTCTTTCCTTCCTTTCTTTCCTTTAGTCTTCCTTTCTCTTTTTCTTTCTCATTCTTTCTTTCTTTCTTTCGTCTATTCTCTTTCATTTTTCTCTGCTTGTTTCCTTCATTCTTTCTTTCTTTCTATCTTCTTTTTTGCTTTTGTCCTGTCTTTCATTCTATCTTTTTTTCTTTTCTTCCTTTCACTCCTTTCTTTTCTTTTCTTTCTTCTTCCTTTTTCTTCCTACTTTCGTCTTTCTTTCTTCTCTCTCAAGTGTTTCATCTTCCTTTCATTCTTCATTCTTTCTTTCATTCTTTCTTTCTTCTTTCATTCTTTTTTTCTGTCTATCTTTCTTCTTTTGCCTTCCTTTCTTTCGTTCTTCTTTCCTTCCTATTACTTTCTTCTTTCTTTGTTTCTTTTATGTTTTTGTCATTCCTTCCTTTCTTTACTTTAGTCTTCCTTTCTCTTTTTCTTTCTCTCTCATTCTTTCTTTATTTCGTCTTTTCACTTTCATTTTTCTCTCCTTTTTTCCTTCTTTCTTTCTATCTTCTTTTTTGCATCTTTCATTTCTTTCATTCAGTTTTTTTCTTTTCATCCTTTCCTTTCCTTTTCATCCTTTCCTTTCTTCTTTCATTCTTTCTTCTTTCTTCTTTTGCCTTCCTTCCTTTCGTTCTTCTTTCCTTCATATTACTTTCTTCTTTCTTTGTTTCTGTAATATTTCTTTGTCTCTCTCCTTCCTTTCTTCCCTGTAGTCTTTTTTTCTCTTTTTTTCTTTCTCATTCTTTCTTTCTTTTGTCTTTTCACTCTCATTTTTCTCTCCTTGTTTCCTTCCTTCTTTCTTTCTTTCTATCCTTTTTACGTCGTTCATGTCTTTCATACATTCCTTCTCTCTTTTCTTTTCTTCCTTATTTCCATCTTCTTCCTCATTTTTTCTTTCTTTCATTCTTCGCTCTCTAGTCTTTCGTCTTCCTTTAATTCCTTCTTTCTTTCATTCTTTTTTTCTTCCTTCATTCTTTTTTCCGTCTTTTTTCTTCTTTCTTCTTTTTCCTTCCTTTCTTTCTTTCATTCTTCTTTCCTTCATATTACTTTCTTCTTTCTTTCTTTCTTTCTTTCTTCTCTCTTTGTCACTTTCCTTCGTTTCTTTCCTGTAGTCTCCCTTTCTGTTTTCTTCTTGCTCATTCTTTCTTTCTTTATTTCGTCTTTTCACTTTCATTTTTCTCTCCTTGTTTCCTTCCTTCTGTCTTTCTATCTTCTTTTTTGCGTCTTTCATGTCTTTCACTCATTCTTTCTCTCTTTTCTTCCTTTCTTTCCTTTCTTTTCTTTTCTTTCTCTTTCCTTCTTTCTTCTTCTTTTCTTTATCCTCTCTCAAGTCTTTCATCTTCCGTTCTTTCCTTCTTTCTTTCATTTTTTTCTTCCATCATTCTTTTTTTCTGCCTTTTTTTCTTGTTTCTTCTTTGGCTTTCTTTCTTTCTTTCATTCTTCTTTCCTTCATATTACTTTCTTCTTTCTTTGTTTCTTTCATCTTTCTTTGTCTCTTTACTACTTTCTTTCCTTTAGTCTTCTTTTCTCTTTTATTTCTTTTTCATTCTTTCTTTGTTTCGTCGTTTTACTTTCATTTTTCTCTCCTTGTTTCCTTCCTTCTTCCTTTCTGTCTTCTTTTTTGCGTCTTTCATGCCTTTATTCATTCTTTCTCTCTTTTCTTTACTTTCTTCTTTCCGTCTTTCTTCTGCCTTCTTTCTTCTTTCTTTCTTTCTTCTCTCTCAAGTCTTTCATCTTCCTTTCATTCCTTCTTTCTTTCATTCTTTTTTTCTTGTTTCATTCTTCTGTTCTGTCTTTCCTTCTACTTTCTTCTTTTGCCTTCCTTTCTTTCGTTCTTCTTTCCTTCATATTCCTTTCCACTTTCTTTGTTTCCTTCATCTTTCTTTGTCTCTTTCCAACCTTTCTTTACTTATTCTTCTTTTCTCTCTTTTTCTTTCTCATTCTTTCTTTCTTTCGTCTTTTCACTTTCATTTTTCTCTCCTTTTTTCCTTCTTTCTTTCTATCTTTTGTGTCTTTCATTCTTTCTTTCTTTCTTTTCTTCCTTTCTTTCCTTTTTTTCTTTTCTTTCTTCTTTCTTTCTTCTTCCTTCTTCTTTCTTCTCTCTCTTCTTTCTTCTTCCTTTCATTCCTTCTTTCTTTCATTCTTTTTTTCTGTCTTTCTTCTTTCTTCTTTTGCCTTCCTTTCGTTCTTTTTTCCTTCATATTACTTTCTTTTTTCTTTTTTTCTCTCTTCTTTCTTTGTCTCTTTCCTTCCTTTCTTTATTTTTGTCTTCCTATTTCTTTTTCTTTCTTTCTCTTTCTTTCTTTCTTTCGTCTTTTCACTTTCATTTTTCTCTCCTTGTTTCCTTCATTCGGTCTTTCTATCTTCTTTTTTGCGTCTTTCATGTCTTTCATTCATTCGTTCTTCCTTTTCTTCCTTTTTTTCCTTTCTTTTCTTCTCTTTCTTCTTCGTTCTTTCTTTATTCTGTCTCAAGCCTTTCGTCTTTCTTTCATTTCTTCTTTCTTTCTTTCTTTTATTCTTCTTTCATTCTTTCTTTCTGTCTTCCTTTCTTCTTTCTTTTTTCTTTCTTTCTTCCCTTCTTCCTTCTTTCTTTCTACTTTCTTCTTTCTTTTTTTCTTTCTTCTTTCTTTTTCTCTTTTCTTCCTTCTTTCCTTTTTTTTTCCTTTCTTTTTTTTCTCTTTCTTTCTTTCTTTCTTCTTTTCACTTTCATTTTTCTCTCCTTGTTTCCTTCTTTTTTTCTTTCTATCTTATTTGCATTTTTCATGTCTTTCATTCATTCTTTCTTTTCTTCCTTTCTTTCCTTTCTTTTCTTTTCTTTCTCCTTTCTTTCTTCCTTCTTTTTTCTTTATTTCTTTCTTTTCCTTCAAGGCTTTCATCTTCCTTTCATTCCTTCTTTCTTTCATTATATTTTTCCTCTTTCATTCTTTTTTTCTGTCTTTTTTACTTCTTTCTTCTTTTGCCTTCCTTTTTTTCATTCTTCTTTCCTTCATATTACTTTCTTCTTTCTTTGTTTCTTTCATCTTTCTTTGTTGCTTTCCTTCCTTTCTTTTCTTTAGTCTTACTTTCTTTTTTTCTTTCTCATTCCTTCTTTCTTTCGTCTTTTCACTTTTTTCTGTCCCCTTGTTTCCTTCCAATTTCTTTCTTTCTATCCTTTTTTTGCGTCTTTTATGTCTTTCATTCATTTTTTCTTTCTTTTCGTCCTTTCCTTCATTCTTTCATTCTTTTCTTTTCTTAACTCTTTCTTTCTTTCTTCTTCCTTCTTCTTTCTTTCTTTCTTCTCTCTCAGGTCTTTCATGTTGCTTTCATTCTTTTTTTCATTCTCTCTTTCTTCTTTCATCCTTTTTTTCTGTCTTTCTTCTTTCTTCTTTTGCCTTCCTCTCTTTCATTCTTCTTTCCTTCATTTTACTTTCTTCTTTCTTTGTTTCTTTCATCTTTTTTGTCTCTTTCCTTCCTTTCTTTCCTTTAGTCTTCCTTTCTCTTTTTCTTTCTCATTCTTTCTTTCTTTCTTTCGTCTATTCTCTTTCATTTTTCTCTGCTTGTTTCCTTCATTCTTTCTTTCTTTCTATCTTCTTTTTTGCTTCTGTCATGTCTTTCATTCTATCTTTTTTTCTTTTCTTCCTTTCACTCCTTTCTTTTCTTTTCTTTCTTCTTCCTTTTTCTTCCTACTTTCCTCTTTCTTTCTTCTCTCTCAAGTGTTTCATCTTCCTTTCATTCTTCATTCTTTCTTTCATTCTTTCTTTCTTCTTTCATTCTTTTTTTCTGTCTATCTTTCTTCTTTTGCCTTCCTTTCTTTCGTTCTTCTTTCCTTCCTATTACTTTCTTCTTTCTTTGTTTCTTTAATGTTTTTGTCATTCCTTCCTTTCTTTACTTTAGTCTTCCTTTCTCTTTTTCTTTCTCTCTCATTCTTTCTTTATTTCGTCTTTTCACTTTCATTTTTCTCTCCTTTTTTCCTTCTTTCTTTCTATCTTCTTTTTTGCATCTTTCATTTCTTTCATTCAGTTTTTTTCTTTTCATCCTTTCCTTTCCTTTTCCTCCTTTCCTTTCTTCTTTCATTCTTTCTTCTTTCTTCTTTTGCCTTCCTTCCTTTTGTTCTTCTTTCCTTCATATTACTTTCTTCTTTCTTTTTTTCTTTTATATTTTTTTTTTTCTCTCCTTCCTTTTTTCCCTCTAGTCTTTTTTTTTCTTTTTTTCTTTCTCATTCTTTCTTTCTTTTGTCTTTTCTCTCTCATTTTTCTCTCCTTCTTTCCTTCCTTCTTTCTTTCTTTCTATCCTTTTTACGTCGTTCATGTCTTTCATACATTCCTTCTCTCTTTTCTTTTCTTCCTTATTTTCATCTTCTTCCTCATTTTTTCTTTCTTTCATTCTTCGCTCTCTAGTCTTTCGTCTTCCTTTAATTCCTTCTTTCTTTCATTCTTTTTTCTTCCTTCATTCTTTTTTCCGTCTTTTTTCTTCTTTCTTCTTTTTCCTTCCTTTCTTTCTTTCATTCTTCTTTCCTTCATATTACTTTCTTCTTTCTTTCTTTCTTTCTTTCATCTCTCTTTGTCACTTTCCTTCGTTTCTTTCCTGTAGTCTCCCTTTCTGTTTTCTTCTTGCTCATTCTTTCTTTCTTTATTTCGTCTTTTCACTTTCATTTTTCTCTCCTTGTTTCCTTCCTTCTTTCTTTCTATCTTCTTTTTTGCGTCTTTCATGTCTTTCACTCATTCTTTCTCTCTTTTTTTCCTTTCTTTCCTTTCTTTTCTTTTCTTTCTCTTTCCTTCTTTCTTCTTCTTTTCTTTATCCTCTCTCAAGTCTTTCATCTTCCGTTCATTCCTTCTTTCTTTCATTTTCTTCTTCCATCATTCTTTTTTTCTGCCTTTTTTTCTTGTTTCTTCTTTGGCTTTCTTTCTTTCTTTCATTCTTCTTTCCTTCATATTACTTTCTTCTTTCTTTGTTTCTTTCATCTTTCTTTGTCTCTTTACTACTTTCTTTCCTTTAGTCTTCTTTTCTCTTTTATTTCTTTCTCATTCTTTCTTTGTTTCGTCTTTTCACTTTCATTTTTCTCTCCTTGTTTCCTTCCTTCTTTCTTTCTTTCTATCTTCTTTTTTGCGTCTTTCATGCCTTTATTCATTCTTTCTCTCTTTTCTTTACTTTCTTCTTTCCTTCTTTCTTCTTCCTTCTTTCTTCTTTCTTTCTTCTCTCTCAAGTCTTTCTTCTTCCTTTCTTTCCTTCTTTCTTTTATTCTTTTTTTTTTTTTTTATTCTTTTTGTCTTTCTTTTTTCTTTTCTTCTTTTGCCTTCCTTTCTTTCGTTCTTCTTTCCTTCATATTCCTTTCCACTTTCTTTGTTTCCTTCATCTTTCTTTGTCTCTTTCCAACCTTTCTTTACTTATTCTTCTTTTCTCTCTTTTTCTTTCTCATTCTTTCTTTCTTTTGTCTTTTCACTTTCATTTTTTTCTCCTTGTTTCCTTCTTTCTTTCTATCTTTTTCGTCTTTCATTCATTCTTTCTTTTCTTCCTTTCTTTCCTTTTTTCTTTTCTTTCTTCTTTCTTTCTTCTTCCTTCTTCTTTCTTCTCTCTCGTCTTTCATCTTCCTTTCATTCCTTCTTTCTTTCATTCTTTTTTTCTGTCTTTCTTCTTTCTTCTTTTGCCTTCCTTTCGTTCTTCTTTCCTTCATATTACTTTCTTCTTTCTTTGTTTCTCTCATCTTTCTTTGTCTCTTTCCTTCCTTTCTTTACTTTAGTCTTCCTATCTCTTTTTCCTTCTTTCTCATTCTTTCTTTCTTTCGTCTTTTCACTTTCATTTTTCTCTCCTTGTTTCCTTCATTCGGTCTTTCTATCTTCTTTTTTGCGTCTTTGATGTCTTTCATTCATTCGTTCTTCCTTTTCTTCTTTTTTTTCCTTTCTTTTCTTGTCTTTCTTCTTCGTTCTTTCTTTATTCTGTCTCAAGCCTTTCGTCTTTCTTTCATTACTTCTTTCTTTCTTTCTATTATTCTTCTTTCATTCTTTCTTTCTGTCTTCCTTTCTTCTTTCTTTTTTCTTTCTTTCTTTCCTTCTTCCTTCTTTCTTACTACTTTCTTCTTTCTTTGTTTCTTTCTTCTTTCTTTGTTTCTTTTCTTCCTTCTTTTCATTATTCTTCCTTTCTCTTTTTTTTTATTCTTTCTTTTTTTTTTTTTTTTTCTTTCATTTTTTTCTCCTTGTTTCCTTCTTTTTTTCTTTCTATCTTATTTGCATTTTTCATGTCTTTCATTCATTCTTTCTTTTCTTCCTTTCTTTCCTTTCTTTTCTTTTCTTTCTCCTTTCTTTCTTCCTTCTTTTTTCTTTATTTCTTTCTTTTCCTTCAAGGCTTTCATCTTCCTTTCATTCCTTCTTTCTTTCATTATATTTTTCCTCTTTCATTCTATTTTCTGTCTTTCTGTCTTCTTTCTTTTTTTGCCTTCCTTTTTTTCATTCTTCTTTCCTTCATATTACTTTCTTCTTTCTTTGTTTCTTTCATCTTTCTTTGTTGCTTTCCTTCCTTTCTTTTCTTTAGTCTTACGTTCTTTTTTTCTTTCTCATTCATTCTTTCTTTCGTCTTTTCACTTTTTTCTGTCCCCTTGTTTCCTTCCAATTTCTTTCTTTCTATCCTGTTTTTTGCGTCTTTTATGTCTTTCATTCATTTTTTCTTTCTTTTCGTCCTTTCCTTCATTCTTTCATTCTTTTCTTTTCTTAACTCTTTGTTTCTTTGTTCTTCCTTCTTCTTTCTTTCTTTCTTCTCTCTCAGGTCTTTCATGTTGCTTTCATTCTTTTTTTCTTTCTCTCTTTCTTCTTTCCTCCTTTTTTTCTGTCTTTCTTCTTTCTTCTTTTGCCTTCCTCTCTTTCATTCTTCTTTCCTTCATTTTTCTTTCTTTTTTCTTTGTTTCTTTCTTCTTTTTTGTCTCTTTCCTTCCTTTCTTTCCTTTAGTCTTCCTTTCTCTTTTTCTTTCTCATTCTTTCTTTCTTTCTTTCGTCTATTCTCTTTCATTTTTCTCTGCTTGTTTCCTTCATTCTTTCTTTCTTTCTATCTTCTTTTTTGCTTCTGTCATGTCTTTCATTCTATCTTTTTTTCTTTTCTTCCTTTCACTCCTTTCTTTTCTTTTTTTTCTTTTTCCTTTTTCTTCCTACTTTCGTCTTTCTTTCTTCTCTCTCAACTGTTTCATCTTCCTTTCATTCTTTTTTCTTTCTTTCATTCTGTCTTTCTTCTTTCTTTCTTTTTTTCTGTCTATCTTTCTTCTTTTGCCTTCCTTTCTTTCGTTCTTCTTTCCTTCCTATTACTTTCTTCTTTCTTTGTTTCTTTAATGTTTTTGTCATTCCTTCCTTTCTTTACTTTAGTCTTCCTTTCTCTTTTTCTTTCTCTCTCATTCTTTCTTTATTTCGTCTTTTCACTTTCATTTTTCTCTCCTTTTTTCCTTCTTTCTTTCTATCTTCTTTTTTGCATCTTTCATTTCTTTCATTCAGTTTTTTTCTTTTCATCCTTTCCTTTCCTTTTCATCCTTTCCTTTCTTCTTTCATTCTTTCTTCTTTCTTCTTTTGCCTTCCTTCCTTTCGTTCTTCTTTCCTTCATATTACTTTCTTCTTTCTTTGTTTCTGTAATATTTCTTTGTCTCTCTCCTTCCTTTCTTCCCTGTAGTTTTTTTTTTTCTTTTTTTCTTTCTCATTCTTTCTTTCTTTTGTCTTTTCACTCTCATTTTTCTCTCCTTGTTTCCTTCCTTCTTTCTTTCTTTCTATCCTTTTTACGTCGTTCATGTCTTTCATACATTCCTTCTCTCTTTTCTTTTCTTCCTTATTTCCATCTTCTTCCTCATTTTTTCTTTCTTTCATTCTTCGCTCTCTAGTCTTTCGTCTTCCTTTAATTCCTTCTTTCTTTCATTCTTTTTTCTTCCTTCATTCTTTTTTCCCTCTTTTTTCTTCTTTCTTCTTTTACCTTCCTTTCTTTCTTTCATTCTTCTTTCCTTCATATTACTTTCTTCTTTCTTTCTTTCTTTCTTTCATCTCTCTTTGTCACTTTCCTTCGTTTCTTTCCTGTAGTCTCCCTTTCTGTTTTCTTCTTGCTCATTCTTTCTTTCTTTATTTCGTCTTTTCACTTTCATTTTTCTCTCCTTGTTTCCTTCCTTCTGTCTTTCTATCTTCTTTTTTGCGTCTTTCATGTCTTTCACTCATTCTTTCTCTCTTTTCTTCCTTTCTTTCCTTTCTTTTCTTTTCTTTCTCTTTCCTTCTTTCTTCTTCTTTTCTTTTTCCTCTCTCAAGTCTTTCATCTTCCCTTCATTCCTTCTTTTTTTCTTTTTTTTTTTTCCTCATTCTTTTTTTTTTCCTTTTTTTTTTTTTCTTCTTTTGCTTTCTTTCTTTCTTTCATTCTTTTTTTCTTCATATTACTTTCTTCTTTCTTTGTTTCTTTCATCTTTCTTTGTCTCTTTACTACTTTCTTTCCTTTAGTCTTCTTTTCTCTTTTATTTCTTTCTCATTCTTTCTTTGTTTCGTCTTTTCACTTTCATTTTTCTCTCCTTGTTTCCTTCCTTCTTCCTTTCTGTCTTCTTTTTTGCGTCTTTCATGCCTTTATTCATTCTTTCTCTCTTTTCTTTACTTTCTTCTTTCCTTCTTTCTTCTTCCTTCTTTCTTCTTTCTTTCTTCTCTCTCAAGTCTTTCATCTTCCTTTCATTCCTTCTTTCTTTCATTCTTTTTTTCTTGTTTCATTCTTCTGTTCTGTCTTTCCTTCTACTTTCTTCTTTTGCCTTCCTTTCTTTTCTTCTTCTTTCCTTCATATTCCTTTCCACTTTCTTTGTTTACTTCATCTTTCTTTGTCTCTTTCCAATCTTTCTTTACTTATTCTTCTTTTCTCTCTTTTTCTTTCTCATTCTTTCTTTCTTTCGTCTTTTCACTTTCATTTTTCTCTCCTTGTTTCCTTCTTTCTTTCTATCTTTTGCGTCTTTCATTCATTCTTTCTTTCTTTTCTTCCCTTCTTTCCTTTTTTTCTTTTCTTTCTTCTTTCTTTCTTCTTCCTTCTTCTTTCTTCTCTCTCGTCTTTCATCTTCCTTTCATTCCTTCTTTCTTTCATTCTTTTTTTCTGTCTTTCTTCTTTCTTCTTTTGCCTTCCTTTCGTTCTTCTTTCCTTCATATTACTTTCTTCTTTCTTTGTTTCTCTCATCTTTCTTTGTCTCTTTCCTTCCTTTCTTTACTTTAGTCTTCCTATCTTTTTTTTCTTCTTTCTCATTTTTTGTTTCTTTCGTCTTTTCAGTTTCATTTTTCTCTCCTTGTTTGCTTCATTCGGTCTTTCTATCTTCTTTTTTGCCTCTTTGATGTCTTTCATTCATTCGTTCTTCCTTTTCTTCCTTTTTTTCCTTTCTTTTCTTGTCTTTCTTCTTCCTTGTTTCTTCATTCTGTCTCAAGCCTTTCGTCTTTCTTTCATTACTTCTTTCTTTGTTTTTATTATTCTTCTTTCATTCTTTCTTTCTGTCTTCCTTTCTTCTTTCTTTTTCCTTTCTTTCTTCCGTTCTTCCTTCTTTCATACTACTTTCTTCTTTCTTTGTTTCTTTCATCTTTCTTTGTCTCTTTTCTTCCTTCTTTCCATTATTCTTTCTTTCTCTTTTTTCTCATTCTTTCTTTCTTACTTCTTTTCACTTTCATTTTTCTCTCCTTGTTTCCTTCTTTTTTTCTTTCTATCTTATTTGCATTTTTCATGTCTTTCATTCATTCTTTCTTTTCTTCCTTTCTTTCCTTTCTTTTTTTTTCTTTCTCCTTTCTTTCTTCCTTCTTTTTTCTTTATTTCTTTCTTTTCCTTCAAGGCTTTCATCTTCCTTTCTTTCCTTCTTTCTTTCATTTTTTTTTTTCTTTTTCATTCTTTTTTCTCTTTCTTTTTTCTTCTTTCTTCTTTTTCCTTCCTTTTTTTCTTTCTTTTTTCCTTCTTTTTACTTTTTTCTTTCTTTTTTTCTTTCTTCTTTCTTTTTTTCTTTTCTTCCTTTTTTTTCTTTATTCTTATTTTCTTTTTTTCTCTCTCATTCATTCTTTCTTTCGTCTTTTCACTTTTTTCTGTCCCCTTGTTTCCTTCCAATTTTTTTTTTTCTATCCTGTTTTTTTCGTCTTTTTTGTCTTTCATTCATTTTTTCTTTTTTTTCGTCCTTTCCTTCTTTCTTTCATTCTTTTTTTTTCTTTATTCTTTCTTTCTATCTTCTTCCTTCTTCTTTCTTTCTTTCTTCTCTCTCAGGTCTTTCATGTTGCTTTCATTCTTTTTTTCATTCTCTCTTTCTTCTTTCATCCTTTTTTTCTCTCTTTCTTCTTTCTTCTTTTGCCTTCCTCTCTTTCATTCTTCTTTCCTTCATTTTACTTTCTTCTTTCTTTGTTTCTTTCATCTTTTTTGTCTCTTTCCTTCCTTTCTTTCCTTTAGTCTTCCTTTCTCTTTTTCTTTCTCATTCTTTCTTTCTTTGTTTCGTCTATTCTCTTTCATTTTTCTCTGCTTGTTTCCTTCATTCTTTCTTTGTTTCTATCTTCTTTTTTGCTTGTGTCATGTCTTTCATTCTATCTTTTTTTCTTTTCTTCCTTTCACTCCTTTCTTTTCTTTTCTTTCTTCTTCCTTTTTCTTCCTACTTTCGTCTTTCTTTCTTCTCTCTCAAGTGTTTCATCTTCCTTTCATTCTTCATTCTTTCTTTCATTCTTTCTTTCTTCTTTCATTCTTTTTTTCTTTCTATCTTTCTTCTTTTTCCTTCCTTTCTTTCGTTCTTCTTTGCTTCCTATTTCTTTTTTTTTTTTTTGTTTCTTTTATGTTTTTGTGATTCCTTCTTTTCTTTACTTTGGTCTCCCTTTCTCTTTTTGTTTCTCTCTCATTTTTTCTTTATTTCGTCTTTCCACTTTCATTTTTCTCTCCTTTTTTCCTTCTTTCTTTGTATCTTCTTTTTTGCATCTTTCATTTCTTTCATTCAGTTTTTTTCTTTTCATCCTTTCCTTTCCTTTTCATCCCTTCCGTTCTTCTTTCATTCTTTCTTCTTTCATTCTTTCTTCTTTCTTCTTTTGCCTTCCTTCCTTTCGTTCTTCTTTCCTTCATATTACTTTCTTCTTTCTTTGTTTCTGTAATATTTCTTTGTCTCTCTCCTTCTTTTCTTCCCTGTAGTCTTTTTTTCTCTTTTTTTCTTTCTCATTCTTTCTTTTGTCTTTTCACTCTCATTTTTCTCTCCTTGTTTCCTTCCTTCTTTCTTTCTTTCTATCCTTTTTACGTCGTTCATGTCTTTCATACATTCCTTCTCTCTTTTCTTTTCTTCCTTATTTCCATCTTCTTCCTCATTTTTTCTTTCTTTCATTCTTCGCTCTCTAGTCTTTCGTCTTCCTTTAATTCCTTCTTTCTTTCATTCTTTTTTCTTCCTTCATTCTTTTTTCCGTCTTTTTTCTTCTTTCTTCTTTTACCTTCCTTTCTTTCTTTCATTCTTCTTTCCTTCATATTACTTTCTTCTTTCTTTCTTTCTTTCTTTCATCTCTCTTTGTCACTTTCCTTCGTTTCTTTCCTGTAGTCTCCCTTTCTGTTTTCTTCTTGCTCATTCTTTCTTTCTTTATTTCGTCTTTTCACTTTCATTTTTCTCTCCTTGTTTCCTTCCTTCTGTCTTTCTATCTTCTTTTTTGCGTCTTTCATGTCTTTCACTCATTCTTTCTCTCTTTTCTTCCTTTCTTTCCTTTCTTTTCTTTTCTTTCTCTTTCCTTCTTTCTTCTTCTTTTCTTTATCCTCTCTCAAGTCTTTCATCTTCCGTTCATTCCTTCTTTCTTTCATTTTTTTCTTCCATCATTCTTTTTTTCTGCCTTTTTTTCTTGTTTCTTCTTTGGCTTTCTTTCTTTCTTTCATTCTTCTTTCCTTCATATTACTTTCTTCTTTCTTTGTTTCTTTCATCTTTCTTTGTCTCTTTACTACTTTCTTTCCTTTAGTCTTCTTTTCTCTTTTATTTCTTTCTCATTCTTTCTTTGTTTCGTCTTTTCACTTTCATTTTTCTCTCCTTGTTTCCTTCCTTCTTCCTTTCTGTCTTCTTTTTTGCGTCTTTCATGCCTTTATTCATTCTTTCTCTCTTTTCTTTACTTTCTTCTTTCCTTCTTTCTTCTTCCTTCTTTCTTCTTTCTTTCTTCTCTCTCAAGTCTTTCATCTTCCTTTCATTCCTTCTTTCTTTCATTCTTTTTTTCTTGTTTCATTCTTCTGTTCTGTCTTTCCTTCTACTTTCTTCTTTTTCCTTCCTTTCTTTTGTTCTTCTTTCCTTCATATTCCTTTCCACTTTCTTTGTTTCCTTCATCTTTCTTTGTCTCTTTCCAACCTTTCTTTTCTTCTTCTTCTTTTCTCTCTTTTTCTTTCTCATTCTTTCTTTCTTTCGTCTTTTCACTTTCATTTTTCTCTCCTTGTTTCCTTCTTTCTTTCTTTCTTTTGCGTCTTTCTTTCTTTCTTTCTTTCTTTTCTTCCTTTCTTTCCTTTTTTCTTTTCTTTCTTCTTTCTTTCTTCTTCCTTCTTCTTTCTTCTCTCTCGTCTTTCATCTTCCTTTCATTCCTTCTTTCTTTCATTCTTTTTTTCTGTCTTTCTTCTTTCTTCTTTTGCCTTCCTTTCGTTCTTCTTTCCTTCATATTACTTTCTTCTTTCTTTGTTTCTCTCATCTTTCTTTGTCTCTTTCCTTCCTTTCTTTACTTTAGTCTTCCTATCTCTTTTTCCTTCTTTCTCATTCTTTCTTTCTTTCTTCTTTTCACTTTCATTTTTCTCTCCTTGTTTCCTTCATTCGGTCTTTCTTTCTTCTTTTTTTCGTCTTTGATGTCTTTCATTCATTCGTTCTTCCTTTTCTTCCTTTTTTTCCTTTCTTTTCTTGTCTTTCTTCTTCGTTCTTTCTTTATTCTGTCTCAAGCCTTTCGTCTTTCTTTCATTACTTCTTTCTTTCTTTCTATTATTCTTCTTTCATTCTTTCTTTCTGTCTTCCTTTCTTCTTTCTTTTTCCTTTCTTTCTTCCGTTCTTCCTTCTTTCATACTACTTTCTTCTTTCTTTGTTTCTTTCATCTTTCTTTGTCTCTTTCCTTCCTTCTTTCCATTAGTCTTCCTTTCTCTTTTTTCTCTTTCTTTCTTTCTTTCTTCTTTTCTCTTTCATTTTTCTCTCCTTGTTTCCTTCTTTTTTTTTTTCTTTCTTTTTTTCATTTTTTTTTTTTTTCTTTTATTTTTTCTTTTCTTTCTTTTTTTCCTTTTTTTTCTTTTCTTTCTCCTTTTTTTTTTCCTTCTTTTTTCTTTATTTCTTTCTTTTCCTTCAAGGCTTTCATCTTCCTTTCATTCCTTCTTTCTTTCATTATATTTTTCCTCTTTCATTCTATTTTCTGTCTTTCTGTCTTCTTTCTTTTTTTGCCTTCCTTTTTTTCATTCTTCTTTCCTTCATATTACTTTTTTCTTTCTTTGTTTCTTTCATCTTTCTTTGTTGCTTTCCTTCCTTTCTTTTCTTTAGTCTTACTTTCTTTTTTTCGTTCTCATTCATTCTTTCTTTCTTTCGTCTTTTCACTTTTTTCTGTCCCCTTGTTTCCTTCCAATTTCTTTCTTTCTATCCTGTTTTTTGCGTCTTTTATGTCTTTCATTCATTTTTTCTTTCTTTTCGTCCTTTCCTTCATTCTTTCATTCTTTTCTTTTCTTAACTCTTTCTTTCTTTCTTCTTCCTTCTTCTTTCTTTCTTTCTTCTCTCTCAGGTCTTTCATGTTGTTTTTATTCTTTTTTTCATTCTCTCTTTTTTCTTTCCTCCTTTTTTTCTTTCTTTCTTCTTTCTTCTTTTGTCTTCCTCTCTTTCTTTTTTCTTTCCTTCATATTACTTTCTTTTTTCTTTGTTTCTTTCTTCTTTTTTGTCTCTTTCCTTTCTTTCCTTCCTTTAGTCTTCCTTTCTCTTTTTCTTTCTCATTCTTTCTTTCTTTCTTTCGTCTATTCTCTTTCATTTTTCTCTGCTTGTTTCCTTCATTCTTTCTTTCTTTCTATCTTCTTTTTTGCTTCTGTCATGTCTTTCATTCTATCTTTTTTTCTTTTCTTCCTTTCACTCCTTTCTTTTCTTTTCTTTCTTCTTCCTTTTTCTTCCTACTTTCGTCTTTCTTTCTTCTCTCTCAAGTGTTTCATCTTCCTTTCATTCTTCATTCTTTCTTTCATTCTTTCTTTCTTCTTTCATTCTTTTTTTCTGTCTATCTTTCTTCTTTTGCCTTCCTTTCTTTCGTTCTTCTTTCCTTCCTATTACTTTCTTCTTTCTTTGTTTCTTTAATGTTTTTGTCATTCCTTCCTTTCTTTACTTTAGTCTTCCTTTCTCTTTTTCTTTCTTTCCCATTCTTTCTTTTTTTCTTTTGTCTTTTCACTTTCATTTTTCTCTCCTTTTTTCCTTCTTTCTTTCTATCTTCTTTTTTGCATCTTTCATTTCTTTCATTCAGTTTTTTTCTTTTCATCCTTTCCTTTCCTTTTCATCCTTTCCTTTCTTCTTTCTTTCTTTCTTCTTTCATTCTTTCTTTCTTCTTTCTTCTTTTGCCTTCCTTCCTTTCGTTCTTCTTTCCTTCATATTACTTTCTTCTTTCTTTGTTTCTGTAATATTTCTTTGTCTCTCTCCTTCTTTTCTTCCCTGTAGTCTTTTTTTCTCTTTTTTTCTTTCTCATTCTTTCTTTTGTCTTTTCACTCTCATTTTTCTCTCCTTGTTTCCTTCCTTCTTTCTTTCTTTCTATCCTTTTTACGTCGTTCATGTCTTTCATACATTCCTTCTCTCTTTTCTTTTCTTCCTTATTTCCATCTTCTTCCTCATTTTTTCTTTCTTTCATTCTTCGCTCTCTAGTCTTTCGTCTTCCTTTAATTCCTTCTTTCTTTCATTCTTTTTTCTTCCTTCATTCTTTTTTCCGTCTTTTTTCTTCTTTCTTCTTTTACCTTCCTTTCTTTCTTTCATTCTTCTTTCCTTCATATTACTTTCTTCTTTCTTTCTTTCTTTCTTTCATCTCTCTTTGTCACTTTCCTTCGTTTCTTTCCTGTTGTCTCCCTTTCTGTTTTCTTCTTGCTCATTCTTTCTTTCTTTTTTTCGTCTTTTCTCTTTCATTTTTCTCTCCTTGTTTCCTTCCTTCTGTCTTTCTTTCTTCTTTTTTTCGTCTTTTTTGTCTTTCTCTCTTTCTTTCTCTCTTTTTTTCCTTTCTTTCCTTTCTTTTCTTTTCTTTCTTCTTTCCTTCTTTCTTCTTCTTTTCTTTATCCTCTCTCAAGTCTTTCATCTTCCGTTCATTCCTTCTTTCTTTCATTTTTTTCTTCCATCATTCTTTTTTTCTGCCTTTTTTTCTTGTTTCTTCTTTGGCTTTCTTTCTTTCTTTCATTCTTCTTTCCTTCATATTAATTTCTTCTTTCTTTGTTTCTTTCATCTTTCTTTGTCTCTTTTCTACTTTCTTTCCTTTTGTCTTCTTTTCTCTTTTTTTTCTTTTTCATTCTTTCTTTTTTTCGTCTTTTCTCTTTTATTTTTCTCTCCTTGTTTCCTTCCTTCTTCCTTTCTGTCTTCTTTTTTGCTTCTTTCATGCCTTTATTCATTCTTTCTCTCTTTTCTTTACTTTCTTCTTTCCTTCTTTCTTCTTCCTTCTTTCTTCTTTCTTTCTTCTCTCTCAAGTCTTTCATCTTCCTTTCATTCCTTCTTTCTTTCATTCTTTTTTTCTTGTTTCATTCTTCTGTTCTGTCTTTCCTTCTACTTTCTTCTTTTGCCTTCCTTTCTTTCGTTCTTCTTTCCTTCATATTCCTTTCCACTTTCTTTGTTTCCTTCATCTTTCTTTGTCTCTTTCCAACCTTTCTTTTCTTCTTCTTCTTTTCTCTCTTTTTCTTTCTCATTCTTTCTTTCTTTCGTCTTTTCACTTTCATTTTTCTCTCCTTGTTTCCTTCTTTCTTTCTTTCTTTTTCGTCTTTCTTTCTTTCTTTCTTTCTTTTCTTCCTTTCTTTCCTTTTTTCTTTTCTTTCTTCTTTCTTTCTTCTTCCTTCTTCTTTCTTCTCTCTCGTCTTTCATCTTCCTTTCATTCCTTCTTTCTTTCATTCTTTTTTTCTGTCTTTCTTCTTTCTTCTTTTGCCTTCCTTTCGTTCTTCTTTCCTTCATATTACTTTCTTCTTTCTTTGTTTCTCTCATCTTTCTTTGTCTCTTTCCTTCCTTTCTTTACTTTAGTCTTCCTATCTCTTTTTCCTTCTTTCTCATTCTTTCTTTCTTTCGTCTTTTCACTTTCATTTTTCTCTCCTTGTTTCCTTCATTCGGTCTTTCTATCTTCTTTTTTGCGTCTTTGATGTCTTTCATTCATTCGTTCTTCCTTTTCTTCCTTTTTTTCCTTTCTTTTCTTGTCTTTCTTCTTCGTTCTTTCTTTATTCTGTCTCAAGCCTTTCCTCTTTCTTTCATTACTTCTTTCTTTCTTTCTATTATTCTTCTTTCATTCTTTCTTTCTCTCTTTTTTTCTTCTTTCTTTTTCCTTTCTTTCTTCCGTTCTTCCTTCTTTCATACTACTTTCTTCTTTCTTTGTTTCTTTCATCTTTCTTTGTCTCTTTCCTTCCTTCTTTCCATTAGTCTTCCTTTCTCTTTTTTCTCATTCTTTCTTTCTTACTTCTTTTCACTTTCATTTTTCTCTCCTTGTTTCCTTCTTTTTTTCTTTCTATCTTATTTGCATTTTTCATGTCTTTCATTCATTCTTTCTTTTCTTCCTTTCTTTCCTTTCTTTTCTTTTCTTTCTCCTTTCTTTCTTCCTTCTTTTTTCTTTATTTCTTTCTTTTCCTTCAAGGCTTTCATCTTCCTTTCTTTCCTTCTTTCTTTCATTATATTTTTCCTCTTTCTTTCTATTTTCTGTCTTTCTGTCTTCTTTCTTTTTTTGCCTTCCTTTTTTTCATTCTTCTTTCCTTCATATTACTTTCTTCTTTCTTTGTTTCTTTCATCTTTCTTTGTTGCTTTCCTTCCTTTCTTTTCTTTAGTCTTACTTTCTTTTTTTCTTTCTCATTCATTCTTTCTTTCGTCTTTTCACTTTTTTCTGTCCCCTTGTTTCCTTCCAATTTCTTTCTTTCTATCCTGTTTTTTGCGTCTTTTATGTCTTTCATTCATTTTTTCTTTCTTTTCGTCCTTTCCTTCATTCTTTCATTCTTTTCTTTTCTTAACTCTTTCTTTCTTTCTTCTTCCTTCTTCTTTCTTTCTTTCTTCTCTCTCAGGTCTTTCATGTTGCTTTCATTCTTTTTTTCATTCTCTCTTTCTTCTTTCATCCTTTTTTTCTGTCTTTCTTCTTTCTTCTTTTGCCTTCCTCTCTTTCATTCTTCTTTCCTTCATTTTACTTTCTTCTTTCTTTGTTTCTTTCATCTTTTTTGTCTCTTTCCTTCCTTTCTTTCCTTTAGTCTTCCTTTCTCTTTTTCTTTCTCATTCTTTCTTTCTTTCTTTCGTCTATTCTCTTTCATTTTTCTCTGCTTGTTTCCTTCATTCTTTCTTTCTTTCTATCTTCTTTTTTGCTTCTGTCATGTCTTTCATTCTATCTTTTTTTCTTTTCTTCCTTTCACTACTTTCTTTTCTTTTCTTTCTTCTTTTTTTTTCTTTCTACTTTCGTCTTTTTTTCTTCTTTCTCAAGTGTTTCTTCTTCCTTTCATTCTTCATTCTTTATTTCTTTCTTTCTTTTTTCTTTCTTTCTTTTTTTCTGTCTATCTTTCTTCTTTTGCCTTCCTTTCTTTCGTTCTTCTTTCCTTCCTATTACTTTCTTCTTTCTTTGTTTCTTTAATGTTTTTGTCATTCCTTCCTTTCTTTACTTTAGTCTTCCTTTCTCTTTTTCTTTCTCTCTCCTTCTTTCTTTTTTTCGTCTTTTCCCTTTTATTTTTTTCTCCTTTTTTCCTTCTTTTTTTCTTTCTTTTTTTTTTTTTCTTTCCTTTCTTTCTTTCCTTTTTTTTCTTTTCTTCCTTTCCTTTCCTTTTCATCCTTTCCTTTCTTCTTTCTTTCTTTCTTCTTTCATTCTTTCTTTCTTCTTTCTTCTTTTGCCTTCCTTCCTTTCGTTCTTCTTTCCTTCATATTACTTTCTTCTTTCTTTGTTTCTGTAATATTTCTTTGTCTCTCTCCTTCTTTTCTTCCCTGTAGTCTTTTTTTCTCTTTTTTTCTTTCTCATTCTTTCTTTTGTCTTTTCACTCTCATTTTTCTCTCCTTGTTTCCTTCCTTCTTTCTTTCTTTCTATCCTTTTTACGTCGTTCATGTCTTTCATACATTCCTTCTCTCTTTTCTTTTCTTCCTTATTTCCATCTTCTTCCTCATTTTTTCTTTCTTTCATTCTTCGCTCTCTAGTCTTTCGTCTTCCTTTAATTCCTTCTTTCTTTCATTCTTTTTTCTTCCTTCATTCTTTTTTCCGTCTTTTTTCTTCTTTCTTCTTTTACCTTCCTTTCTTTCTTTCATTCTTCTTTCCTTCATATTACTTTCTTCTTTCTTTCTTTCTTTCTTTCATCTCTCTTTGTCACTTTCCTTCGTTTCTTTCCTGTAGTTTCCCTTTCTGTTTTCTTCTTGCTCATTCTTTCTTTCTTTATTTCGTCTTTTCACTTTCATTTTTCTCTCCTTGTTTCCTTCCTTCTGTCTTTCTATCTTCTTTTTTGCGTCTTTCATGTCTTTCACTCATTCTTTCTCTCTTTTCTTCCTTTCTTTCCTTTCTTTTCTTTTCTTTCTCTTTCCTTCTTTCTTCTTCTTTTCTTTATCCTCTCTCAAGTCTTTCATCTTCCGTTCATTCCTTCTTTCTTTCATTTTTTTCTTCCATCATTCTTTTTTTCTGCCTTTTTTTCTTGTTTCTTCTTTGGCTTTCTTTCTTTCTTTCATTCTTCTTTCCTTCATATTACTTTCTTCTTTCTTTGTTTCTTTCATCTTTCTTTGTCTCTTTACTACTTTCTTTCCTTTAGTCTTCTTTTCTCTTTTATTTCTTTCTCATTCTTTCTTTGTTTCGTCTCTTCACTTTCATTTTTCTCTCCTTGTTTCCTTCCTTCTTCCTTTCTGTCTTCTTTTTTGCGTCTTTCATGCCTTTATTCATTCTTTCTCTCTTTTCTTTACTTTCTTCTTTCCTTCTTTCTTCTTCCTTCTTTCTTCTTTCTTTCTTCTCTCTCAAGTCTTTCATCTTCCTTTCATTCCTTCTTTCTTTCATTCTTTTTTTCTTGTTTCATTCTTCTGTTCTGTCTTTCCTTCTACTTTCTTCTTTTGCCTTCCTTTCTTTCGTTCTTCTTTCCTTCATATTACTTTCTTCTTTCTTTGTTTCTGTAATATTTCTTTGTCTCTTTCCAACCTTTCTTTTCTTCTTCTTCTTTTCTCTCTTTTTCTTTCTCATTCTTTCTTTCTTTCGTCTTTTCACTTTCATTTTTCTCTCCTTGTTTCCTTCTTTCTTTCTATCTTTTGCGTCTTTCATTCATTCTTTCTTTCTTTTCTTCCTTTCTTTCCTTTTTTCTTTTCTTTCTTCTTTCTTTCTTCTTCCTTCTTCTTTCTTCTCTCTCGTCTTTCATCTTCCTTTCATTCCTTCTTTCTTTCATTCTTTTTTTCTGTCTTTCTTCTTTCTTCTTTTGCCTTCCTTTCGTTCTTCTTTCCTTCATATTACTTTCTTCTTTCTTTGTTTCTCTCATCTTTCTTTGTCTCTTTCCTTCCTTTCTTTACTTTAGTCTTCCTATCTCTTTTTCCTTCTTTCTCATTCTTTCTTTCTTTCGTCTTTTCACTTTCATTTTTCTCTCCTTGTTTCCTTCATTCGGTCTTTCTATCTTCTTTTTTGCGTCTTTGATGTCTTTCATTCATTCGTTCTTCCTTTTCTTCCTTTTTTTCCTTTCTTTTCTTGTCTTTCTTCTTCGTTCTTTCTTTATTCTGTCTCAAGCCTTTCGTCTTTCTTTCATTACTTCTTTCTTTCTTTCTATTATTCTTCTTTCATTCTTTCTTTCTGTCTTCCTTTCTTCTTTCTTTTTCCTTTCTTTCTTCCGTTCTTCCTTCTTTCATACTACTTTCTTCTTTCTTTGTTTCTTTCATCTTTCTTTGTCTCTTTCCTTCCTTCTTTCCATTAGTCTTCCTTTCTCTTTTTTCTCATTCTTTCTTTCTTACTTCTTTTCACTTTCATTTTTCTCTCCTTGTTTCCTTCTTTTTTTCTTTCTATCTTATTTGCATTTTTCATGTCTTTCATTCATTCTTTCTTTTCTTCCTTTCTTTCCTTTCTTTTCTGTTCTTTCTCCTTTCTTTCTTCCTTCTTTTTTCTTTATTTCTTTCTTTTCCTTCAAGGCTTTCATCTTCCTTTCATTCCTTCTTTCTTTCATTATATTTTTCCTCTTTCATTCTATTTTCTGTCTTTCTGTCTTCTTTCTTTTTTTGCCTTCCTTTTTTTCATTCTTCTTTCCTTCATATTACTTTCTTCTTTCTTTGTTTCTTTCATCTTTCTTTGTTGCTTTCCTTCCTTTCTTTTCTTTAGTCTTACTTTCTTTTTTTCTTTCTCATTCATTCTTTCTTTCGTCTTTTCACTTTTTTCTGTCCCCTTGTTTCCTTCCAATTTCTTTCTTTCTATCCTGTTTTTTGCGTCTTTTATGTCTTTCATTCATTTTTTCTTTCTTTTCGTCCTTTCCTTCATTCTTTCATTCTTTTCTTTTCTTAACTCTTTCTTTCTTTCTTCTTCCTTCTTCTTTCTTTCTTTCTTCTCTCTCAGGTCTTTCATGTTGCTTTCATTCTTTTTTTCATTCTCTCTTTCTTCTTTCATCCTTTTTTTCTGTCTTTCTTCTTTCTTCTTTTGCCTTCCTCTCTTTCATTCTTCTTTCCTTCATTTTACTTTCTTCTTTCTTTGTTTCTTTCATCTTTTTTGTCTCTTTCCTTCCTTTCTTTCCTTTTGTCTTCCTTTCTCTTTTTCTTTCTCATTCTTTCTTTCTTTTTTTCGTCTATTCTCTTTCATTTTTCTCTGCTTGTTTCCTTCATTCTTTCTTTCTTTCTATCTTCTTTTTTGCTTCTGTCATGTCTTTCTTTCTTTCTTTTTTTTTTTTCTTCCTTTCACTCCTTTCTTTTCTTTTCTTTCTTTTTTCTTTTTCTTCCTACTTTCGTTTTTCTTTTTTCTCTCTCAACTGTTTCATCTTTCTTTCCTTCTTTCTTCTTTTTTTTATTCTTTCTTTCTTTTTTCTTTTTTTTTTTTTTTTTTTTTTTCTTCTTTTGCCTTCCTTTCTTTCGTTCTTCTTTCCTTCCTATTACTTTCTTCTTTCTTTGTTTCTTTAATGTTTTTGTCATTCCTTCCTTTCTTTACTTTAGTCTTCCTTTCTCTTTTTCTTTCTCTCTCATTCTTTCTTTATTTCGTCTTTTCACTTTCATTTTTCTCTCCTTTTTTCCTTCTTTCTTTCTATCTTCTTTTTTGCATCTTTCATTTCTTTCATTCAGTTTTTTTCTTTTCATCCTTTCCTTTCCTTTTCATCCTTTCCTTTCTTCTTTCTTTCTTTCTTCTTTCATTCTTTCTTTCTTCTTTCTTCTTTTGCCTTCCTTCCTTTCGTTCTTCTTTCCTTCATATTACTTTCTTCTTTCTTTGTTTCTGTAATATTTCTTTGTCTCTCTCCTTCTTTTCTTCCCTGTAGTCTTTTTTTCTCTTTTTTTCTTTCTCATTCTTTCTTTTGTTTTTTCTCTCTCCTTTTTCTCTCCTTTTTTCCTTCCTTCTTTCTTTCTTTCTATCCTTTTTACGTCGTTCATGTCTTTCATACATTCCTTCTCTCTTTTCTTTTCTTCCTTATTTCCATCTTCTTCCTCATTTTTTCTTTCTTTCATTCTTCGCTCTCTAGTCTTTCGTCTTCCTTTAATTCCTTCTTTCTTTCATTCTTTTTTTTTCCTTCATTCTTTTTTCCCTCTTTTTTCTTCTTTCTTCTTTTTCCTTCCTTTCTTTCTTTCATTCTTCTTTCCTTCATATTACTTTCTTTTTTCTTTTTTTTTTTCTTTTATCTCTCTTTGTCACTTTCCTTCGTTTCTTTCCTGTTGTCTCCCTTTCTGTTTTCTTCTTGCTCATTCTTTCTTTTTTTTTTTTTTTTTTTTACTTTCATTTTTTTCTTCTTTTTTCCTTCCTTTTTTTTTTCTTTCTTCTTTTTTTCGTCTTTCATGTCTTTCACTCATTCTTTCTCTCTTTTCTTCCTTTCTTTCCTTTCTTTTCTTTTCTTTCTCTTTCCTTCTTTCTTCTTCTTTTCTTTATCCTCTCTCAAGTCTTTCATCTTCCGTTCATTCCTTCTTTCTTTCATTTTTTTCTTCCATCATTCTTTTTTTCTGCCTTTTTTTCTTGTTTCTTCTTTGGCTTTCTTTCTTTCTTTCATTCTTCTTTCCTTCATATTACTTTCTTCTTTCTTTCTTTCTTTCATCTTTCTTTGTCTCTTTACTACTTTCTTTCCTTTAGTCTTCTTTTCTCTTTTATTTCTTTCTCATTCTTTCTTTGTTTCGTCTTTTCACTTTCATTTTTCTCTCCTTGTTTCCTTCCTTCTTCCTTTCTGTCTTCTTTTTTGCGTCTTTCATGCCTTTATTCATTCTTTCTCTCTTTTCTTTACTTTCTTCTTTCCTTCTTTCTTCTTCCTTCTTTCTTCTTTCTTTCTTCTCTCTCAAGTCTTTCATCTTCCTTTCATTCCTTCTTTCTTTCATTCTTTTTTTCTTGTTTCATTCTTCTGTTCTGTCTTTCCTTCTACTTTCTTCTTTTGCCTTCCTTTCTTTCGTTCTTCTTTCCTTCATATTCCTTTCCACTTTCTTTGTTTCCTTCATCTTTCTTTGTCTCTTTCCAACCTTTCTTTTCTTCTTCTTCTTTTCTCTCTTTTTCTTTCTCATTCTTTCTTTCTTTCGTCTTTTCACTTTCATTTTTCTCTCCTTGTTTCCTTCTTTCTTTCTATCTTTTGCGTCTTTCATTCATTCTTTCTTTCTTTTCTTCCTTTCTTTCCTTTTTTCTTTTCTTTCTTCTTTCTTTCTTCTTCCTTCTTCTTTCTTCTCTCTCGTCTTTCATCTTCCTTTCATTCCTTCTTTCTTTCATTCTTTTTTTCTGTCTTTCTTCTTTCTTCTTTTGCCTTCCTTTCGTTCTTCTTTCCTTCATATTACTTTCTTCTTTCTTTGTTTCTCTCATCTTTCTTTGTCTCTTTCCTTCCTTTCTTTACTTTAGTCTTCCTATCTCTTTTTCCTTCTTTCTCATTCTTTCTTTCTTTCGTCTTTTCACTTTCATTTTTCTCTCCTTGTTTCCTTCATTCGGTCTTTCTATCTTCTTTTTTGCGTCTTTGATGTCTTTCATTCATTCGTTCTTCCTTTTCTTCCTTTTTTTCCTTTCTTTTCTTGTCTTTCTTCTTCGTTCTTTCTTTATTCTGTCTCAAGCCTTTCGTCTTTCTTTCATTACTTCTTTCTTTCTTTCTATTATTCTTCTTTCATTCTTTCTTTCTGTCTTCCTTTCTTCTTTCTTTTTCCTTTCTTTCTTCCGTTCTTCCTTCTTTCTTACTACTTTCTTCTTTCTTTGTTTCTTTCTTCTTTCTTTGTCTCTTTCCTTCCTTCTTTCCTTTTGTCTTCCTTTCTCTTTTTTTTCATTCTTTCTTTCTTACTTCTTTTCACTTTCATTTTTCTCTCCTTGTTTCCTTCTTTTTTTCTTTCTATCTTATTTGCATTTTTCATGTCTTTCATTCATTCTTTCTTTTCTTCCTTTCTTTCCTTTCTTTTCTTTTCTTTCTCCTTTCTTTCTTCCTTGTTTTTTCTTTATTTCTTTCTTTTCCTTCAAGGCTTTCATCTTCCTTTCATTCCTTCTTTCTTTCATTATATTTTTCCTCTTTCATTCTATTTTCTGTCTTTCTGTCTTCTTTCTTTTTTTGTCTTCCTTTTTTTTATTCTTCTTTTCTTCTTATTACTTTCTTCTTTCTTTTTTTCTTTCATCTTTCTTTTTTGTTTTTCTTCCTTTCTTTTCTTTAGTCTTACTTTTTTTTTTTTTTTCTCATTCATTTTTTCTTTCGTTTTTTCACTTTTTTCTGTCCACTTGTTTCCTTCCAATTTCTTTCTTTCTATCCTGTTTTTTGCGTCTTTTATGTCTTTCATTCATTTTTTCTTTCTTTTCGTCGTTTCCTTCATTGTTTCATTCTTTTCTTTTCTTAACTCTTTCTTTCTTTTTTCTTCCTTCTTCTTTCTCTCTTTCTTCTTTCTCAAGTCTTTCATGTTGCTTTCATTCTTTTTTTCATTCTCTCTTTCTTCTTTCATCCTTTTTTTCTGTCTTTCTTCTTTCTTCTTTTGCCTTCCTCTCTTTCATTCTTCTTTCCTTCATTTTACTTTCTTCTTTCTTTGTTTCTTTCATCTTTTTTGTCTCTTTCCTTCCTTTCTTTCCTTTAGTCTTCCTTTCTCTTTTTCTTTCTCATTCTTTCTTTCTTTCTTTCGTCTATTCTCTTTCATTTTTCTCTGCTTGTTTCCTTCATTCTTTCTTTCTTTCTATCTTCTTTTTTGCTTCTGTCATGTCTTTCATTCTATCTTTTTTTCTTTTCTTCCTTTCACTCCTTTCTTTTCTTTTCTTTCTTCTTCCTTTTTCTTCCTACTTTCGTCTTTCTTTCTTCTCTCTCAAGTGTTTCATCTTCCTTTCATTCTTCATTCTTTCTTTCATTCTTTCTTTCTTCTTTCATTCTTTTTTTCTTTCTATCTTTCTTCTTTTGCCTTCCTTTCTTTCGTTCTTCTTTCCTTCCTATTACTTTCTTCTTTCTTTGTTTCTTTAATGTTTTTGTCATTCCTTCCTTTCTTTACTTTAGTCTTCCTTTCTCTTTTTCTTTCTCTCTCATTCTTTCTTTATTTCGTCTTTTCACTTTCATTTTTCTCTCCTTTTTTCCTTCTTTCTTTCTATCTTCTTTTTTGCATCTTTCATTTCTTTCATTCAGTTTTTTTCTTTTCATCCTTTCCTTTCCTTTTCATCCTTTCCTTTCTTCTTTCTTTCTTTTTTCTTTCATTCTTTCTTTCTTCTTTCTTCTTTTGCCTTCCTTCATTTCTTTCTTCTTTCCTTCATATTACTTTGTTCTTTCTTTGTTTCTGTAATATTTCTTTGTCTCTCTCCTTCTTTTCTTCGCTGTAGTCTTTTTTTCTCTTTTTTTCTTTCTCATTCTTTCTTTTGTCTTTTCACTTTCTTTTTTTTCTCCTTTTTTCCTTCTTTCTTTTTTTCTTTTTTTTTTCTTCGTTCATGTCTTTCATACATTCCTTCTCTCTTTTCTTTTTTTCCTTTTTTTCATCTTCTTCCTCATTTTTTCTTTCTTTCATTCTTCTCTCTCTAGTCTTTCGTCTTCCTTTAATTCCTTCTTTCTTTCATTCTTTTTTTTTCCTTCATTTTTTTTTCCCTCTTTTTTCTTCTTTCTTCTTTTACCTTCCTTTCTTTCTTTCATTCTTCTTTCCTTCATATTACTTTCTTCTTTCTTTCTTTTTTTCTTTCTTCTCTCTTTGTCACTTTCCTTCGTTTCTTTCCTGTGGTCTCCCTTTCTGTTTTTTTCTTGCTCTTTCTTTCTTTCTTTTTTTCGTCTTTTCACTTTTATTTTTCTCTCCTTGTTTCCTTCCTTCTGTCTTTCTATCTTCTTTTTTGCGTCTTTCATGTCTTTCACTCATTCTTTCTCTCTTTTCTTCCTTTCTTTCCTTTCTTTTCTTTTCTTTCTCTTTCCTTCTTTCTTCTTCTTTTCTTTATCCTCTCTCAAGTCTTTCATCTTCCGTTCATTCCTTCTTTCTTTCATTTTTTTCTTCCATCATTCTTTTTTTCTCCCTTTTTTTCTTGTTTCTTCTTTGGCTTTCTTTCTTTCTTTCATTCTTGTTTCCTTCATATTACTTTCTTCTTTCTTTGTTTCTTTCATCTTTCTTTGTCTCTTTACTACTTTCTTTCCTTTAGTCTTCTTTTCTCTTTTATTTCTTTCTCATTCTTTCTTTGTTTCGTCTTTTCACTTTCATTTTTCTCTCCTTGTTTCCTTCCTTCTTCCTTTCTTTCTTCTTTTTTTCGTCTTTCATGCCTTTATTCATTCTTTCTCTCTTTTCTTTACTTTCTTCTTTCCTTCTTTCTTCTTCCTTCTTTCTTCTTTCTTTCTTCTCTCTCAAGTCTTTCATCTTCCTTTCATTCCTTCTTTCTTTCATTCTTTTTTTCTTGTTTCATTCTTCTGTTCTGTCTTTCCTTCTACTTTCTTCTTTTGCCTTCCTTTCTTTCGTTCTTCTTTCCTTCATATTCCTTTCCACTTTCTTTGTTTCCTTCATCTTTCTTTGTCTCTTTCCAACCTTTCTTTTCTTCTTCTTCTTTTCTCTCTTTTTCTTTCTCATTCTTTCTTTCTTTCGTCTTTTCACTTTCATTTTTCTCTCCTTGTTTCCTTCTTTCTTTCTATCTTTTGCGTCTTTCATTCATTCTTTCTTTCTTTTCTTCCTTTCTTTCCTTTTTTCTTTTCTTTCTTCTTTCTTTCTTCTTCCTTCTTCTTTCTTCTCTCTCGTCTTTCATCTTCCTTTCATTCCTTCTTTCTTTCATTCTTTTTTTCTGTCTTTCTTCTTTCTTCTTTTTCCTTCCTTTCGTTCTTCTTTCCTTCATATTTCTTTCTTCTTTCTTTGTTTCTCTCATCTTTCTTTGTCTCTTTCCTTCCTTTCTTTACTTTTTTCTTCCTTTCTCTTTTTCCTTCTTTCTCATTCTTTCTTTCTTTCGTCTTTTCACTTTCATTTTTCTCTCCTTGTTTCCTTCATTCGGTCTTTCTATCTTCTTTTTTGCGTCTTTGATGTCTTTCATTCATTCGTTCTTCCTTTTCTTCCTTTTTTTCCTTTCTTTTCTTGTCTTTCTTCTTCGTTCTTTCTTTATTCTGTCTCAAGCCTTTCGTCTTTCTTTCATTACTTCTTTCTTTCTTTCTATTATTCTTCTTTCATTCTTTCTTTCTGTCTTCCTTTCTTCTTTTTTTTTCCTTTCTTTCTTCCGTTCTTCCTTCTTTCATACTACTTTCTTCTTTCTTTGTTTCTTTCATCTTTCTTTGTCTCTTTCCTTCCTTCTTTCCATTAGTCTTCCTTTCTCTTTTTTCTCATTCTTTCTTTCTTTCTTCTTTTCACTTTCATTTTTTTCTCCTTCTTTTCTTCTTTTTTTCTTTCTTTCTTATTTTCTTTTTTCTTTTCTTTCTTTCATTCTTTCTTTTCTTCCTTTCTTTCCTTTCTTTTCTTTTCTTTCTCCTTTCTTTCTTCCTTCTTTTTTTTTTTTTTTTTTCTTTTCCTTCAACGCTTTCATCTTCCTTTTATTCCTTCTTTTTTTTTTTATTTTTTTCTTCTTTCATTCTATTTTTTGTTTTTTTTTCTTCTTTCTTTTTTTGCCTTCCTTTTTTTCATTCTTCTTTCCTTCATATTACTTTCTTCTTTCTTTGTTTCTTTCATCTTTCTTTGTTGCTTTCCTTCCTTTCTTTTCTTTAGTCTTACTTTCTTTTTTTCTTTCTCATTCATTCTTTCTTTCGTCTTTTCACTTTTTTCTGTCCCTTTGTTTCCTTCCAATTTCTTTCTTTCTATCCTGTTTTTTGCGTTTTTTATGTCTTTCATTCATTTTTTCTTTCTTTTCGTCCTTTCCTTCATTCTTTCATTCTTTTCTTTTCTTAACTCTTTCTTTCTTTCTTCTTCCTTCTTCTTTCTTTCTTTCTTCTCTCTCAGGTCTTTCATGTTGCTTTCATTCTTTTTTTCATTCTCTCTTTTTTCTTTCATCCTTTTTTTTTGTCTTTCTTTTTTCTTCTTTTTCCTTCCTCTCTTTCATTCTTCTTTCCTTCATTTTACTTTCTTCTTTCTTTGTTTCTTTCATCTTTTTTGTCTCTTTCCTTCCTTTTTTTCCTTTTGTCTTCCTTTCTCTTTTTCTTTCTTATTCTTTCTTTCTTTCTTTCGTCTATTCTTTTTCATTTTTCTCTGCTTGTTTCCTTCATTCTTTCTTTCTTTCTATCTTCTTTTTTGCTTCTGTCATGTCTTTCATTCTATCTTTTTTTCTTTTCTTCCTTTCACTCCTTTCTTTTCTTTTCTTTCTTCTTCCTTTTTCTTCCTACTTTCGTCTTTCTTTTTTCTCTCTCAAGTGTTTCATCTTCCTTTCATTCTTCTTTCTTTCTTTCTTTCTTTCTTTCTTCTTTCATTCTTTTTTTTTTTCTTTCTTTCTTCTTTTTCCTTCCTTTCTTTTTTTCTTCTTTCATTCCTATTACTTTCTTCTTTTTTTTTTTCTTTTATGTTTTTTTTTTTTCTTCCTTTCTTTTCTTTTTTTTTCCTTTCTCTTTTTCTTTCTCTCTCATTCTTTCTTTATTTCGTCTTTTCACTTTCATTTTTCTCTCCTTTTTTCCTTCTTTCTTTCTATCTTCTTTTTTGCATCTTTCATTTCTTTCATTCAGTTTTTTTCTTTTCATCCTTTCCTTTCCTTTTCATCCTTTCCTTTCTTCTTTCTTTCTTTCTTCTTTCATTCTTTCTTTCTTCTTTCTTCTTTTGCCTTCCTTCCTTTCGTTCTTCTTTCCTTCATATTACTTTCTTCTTTCTTTGTTTCTGTAATATTTCTTTGTCTCTCTCCTTCTTTTCTTCCCTGTAGTCTTTTTTTCTCTTTTTTTCTTTCTCATTCTTTCTTTTGTCTTTTCACTCTCATTTTTCTCTCCTTGTTTCCTTCCTTCTTTCTTTCTTTCTATCCTTTTTTCGTCGTTCATGTCTTTCATACATTCCTTCTCTCTTTTCTTTTCTTCCTTATTTCCATCTTCTTCCTCATTTTTTCTTTCTTTCATTCTTCGCTCTCTAGTCTTTCGTCTTCCTTTAATTCCTTCTTTCTTTCATTCTTTTTTCTTCCTTCATTCTTTTTTCCGTCTTTTTTCTTCTTTCTTCTTTTACCTTCCTTTCTTTCTTTCATTCTTCTTTCCTTCATATTACTTTCTTTTTTCTTTCTTTCTTTCTTTCATCTCTCTTTGTCACTTTCCTTCGTTTCTTTCCTGTAGTCTCCCTTTCTGTTTTCTTCTTGCTCATTCTTTCTTTCTTTATTTCGTCTTTTCACTTTCATTTTTCTCTCCTTGTTTCCTTCCTTCTGTCTTTCTATCTTCTTTTTTGCGTCTTTCATGTCTTTCACTCATTCTTTCTCTCTTTTCTTCCTTTCTTTCCTTTCTTTTCTTTTCTTTCTCTTTCCTTCTTTCTTCTTCTTTTCTTTATCCTCTCTCAAGTCTTTCATCTTCCCTTCATTCCTTCTTTCTTTCATTTTTTTCTTCCATCATTCTTTTTTTCTGCCTTTTTTTTTTTTTTCTTTTTTTGCTTTCTTTCTTTCTTTCATTCTTCTTTCCTTCATATTACTTTCTTCTTTCTTTTTTTCTTTCTTCTTTCTTTTTCTCTTTACTACTTTCTTTCCTTTTTTCTTCTTTTTTCTTTTATTTCTTTCTCATTCTTTCTTTGTTTCGTCTTTTCACTTTCATTTTTCTCTCCTTGTTTCCTTCCTTCTTCCTTTCTGTCTTCTTTTTTGCGTCTTTCATGCCTTTATTCATTCTTTCTCTCTTTTCTTTACTTTCTTCTTTCCTTCTTTCTTCTTCCTTCTTTCTTCTTTCTTTCTTCTCTCTCAAGTCTTTCATCTTCCTTTCATTCCTTCTTTCTTTCATTCTTTTTTTCTTGTTTCATTCTTCTGTTCTGTCTTTCCTTCTACTTTCTTCTTTTGCCTTCCTTTCTTTCGTTCTTCTTTGCTTGATATTCCTTTCCACTTTCTTTGTTTCCTTCATGTTTCTTTGTCTCTTTCCAACCTTTCTTTACTTATTCTTGTTTTCTCTCTTTTTCTTCCTCATTCTTTCTTTCTTTCGTCTTTTCACTTTCATTTTTCTCTCCTTGTTTCCTTCTTTCTTTCTATCTTTTGCGTCTTTCATTCATTCTTTCTTTCTTTTCTTCCTTTCTTTCCTTTTTTCTTTTCTTTCTTCTTTCTTTCTTCTTCCTTCTTCTTTCTTCTCTCTCGTCCTTCATGTTCCTTTCATTTCTTCTTTCTTTCATTCTTTTTTTCTGTCTTTCTTCTTTCTTCTTTTGCCTTCCTTTCGTTCTTCTTTCCTTCATATTACTTTCTTCTTTCTTTGTTTCTCTCATCTTTCTTTGTCTCTTTCCTTCTTTTCTTTACTTTAGTCTTCCTATCTCCTTTTCCTTCTTTCTCATTCCTTCTTTTTTTAGTCTTTTCACTTTCATTTTTCTCTCCTTGTTTCCTTCATTCGGTCTTTCTATCTTCTTTTTTGCGTCTTTGATGTCTTTCATTCATTCGTTCTTCCTTTTCTTCCTTTTTTTCCTTTCTTTTCTTGTCTTTCTTCTTCGTTCTTTCTTTATTCTGTCTCCAGCCTTTCGTGTTTCTTTCATTTCTTCTTTCTTTTTTTCTTTTATTCTTCTTTCTTTCTTTTTTTCTGTTTTCCTTTTTTCTTTCTTTTTTCTTTTTTTCTTTCGTTCTTCCTTCTTTCATACTACTTTCTTCTTTCTTTGTTTCCTTCTTCTTTCTTTGTCCCTTTCCTTCCTTCTTTTCATTAGTCTTCCTTTCTCTTTTTTCTCATTCTTTCTTTCTTACTTCTTTTCACTTTCATTTTCCTCTCCTTGTTTCCTTCTTTTTTTCTTTCTATCTTTTTTGCATTTTTCTTTTCTTTCATTCATTCTTTCTTTTCTTTCTTTCTTTCCTTTCTTTTCTTTTCTTTCTCCTTTCTTTCTTCCTTCTTTTTTCTTTATTTCTTTCTTTTCCTTCAAGGCTTTCATCTTCCTTTCATTCCTTCTTTCTTTCATTATATTTTTCCTCTTTCATTCTATTTTCTGTCTTTCTGTCTTCTTTCTTTTTTTGCCTTCCTTTTTTTCTTTCTTCTTTCCTTCATATTACTTTCTTCTTTCTTTGTTTCTTTCTTCTTTCTTTGTCGCTTTCCTTCCTTTCTTTTCTTTTGTCTTACTTTCTTTTTTTTTTTCTCTTTCATTCTTTCTTTTGTTTTTTTACTTTTTTCTGTTCCCTTGTTTCCTTCCAATTTCTTTCTTTCTATCCTGTTTTTTGCGTCTTTTATGTCTTTCATTCATTTTTTCTTTCTTTTCGTCCTTTCCTTCATTCTTTCATTCTTTTCTTTTCTTAACTCTTTCTTTCTTTCTTCTTCCTTCTTCTTTCTTTCTTTCTTTTCTCTCAGGTCTTTCATGTTGCTTTCATTCTTTTTTTCATTCTCTCTTTCTTCTTTCATCCTTTTTTTCTGTCTTTCTTCTTTCTTCTTTTGCCTTCCTCTCTTTCATTCTTCTTTCCTTCATTTTACTTTCTTCTTTCTTTGTTTCTTTCATCTTTTTTGTCTCTTTCCTTCCTTTCTTTCCTTTAGTCTTCCTTTCTCTTTTTCTTTCTCATTCTTTCTTTCTTTCTTTCGTCTATTCTCTTTCATTTTTCTCTGCTTGTTTCCTTCATTCTTTCTTTCTTTCTATCTTCTTTTTTGTTTCTGTCATGTCTTTCCTTCTTTTTTTTTTTCTTTTCTTCTTTTCACTCCTTTCTTTTCTTTTCTTTCTTCTTCCTTTTTCTTCCTACTTTCGTCTTTCTTTCTTCTCTCTCAAGAGTTTCATCTTCCTTTCATTCTTCATTCTTTCTTTCATTCTTTTTTTCTTCTTTCCTTCTTTTTTTCTGTCTATCTTTCTTCTTTTGCCTTCCTTTCTTTCGTTCTTCTTTCCTTCCTATTACTTTCTTCTTTCTTTGTTTCTTTAATGTTTTTGTCATTCCTTCCTTTCTTTACTTTAGTCTTCCTTTCTCTTTTTCTTTCTCTCTCATTCTTTCTTTATTTCGTCTTTTCACTTTCATTTTTCTCTCCTTTTTTCCTTCTTTCTTTCTATCTTCTTTTTTGCATCTTTCATTTCTTTCATTCAGTTTTTTTCTTTTCATCCTTTCCTTTCCTTTTTATCCTTTCCTTTCTTCTTTCTTTCTTTCTTCTTTCTTTCTTTCTTTCTTCTTTCTTCTTTTTCCTTCCTTCCTTTCGTTCTTCTTTCCTTCTTATTTCTTTCTTCTTTCTTTGTTTCTGTAATATTTCTTTGTCTCTCTCCTTCTTTTCTTCCCTGTAGTCTTTTTTTCTCTTTTTTTCTTTCTCATTCTTTCTTTTGTCTTTTCACTCTCATTTTTCTCTCCTTGTTTCCTTCCTTCTTTCTTTCTTTCTATCCTTTTTACGTCGTTCATGTCTTTCATACATTCCTTCTCTCTTTTCTTTTCTTCCTTATTTCCATCTTCTTCCTCATTTTTTCTTTCTTTCATTCTTCGCTCTCTAGTCTTTCGTCTTCCTTTAATTCCTTCTTTCTTTCATTCTTTTTTCTTCCTTCATTCTTTTTTCCGTCTTTTTTCTTCTTTCTTCTTTTACCTTCCTTTCTTTCTTTCATTCTTCTTTCCTTCATATTACTTTCTTCTTTCTTTCTTTCTTTCTTTCATCTCTCTTTGTCACTTTCCTTCGTTTCTTTCCTGTAGTGTCCCTTTCTGTTTTCTTCTTGCTCATTCTTTCTTTCTTTGTTTCGTCTTTTCACTTTCATTTTTCTCTCCTTGTTTCCTTCCTTCTGTCTTTCTATCTTTTTTTTTGCGTCTTTCTTGTCTTTTACTCATTCTTTCTCTCTTTTCTTCCTTTCTTTCCTTTCTTTTCTTTTTTTTCTTTTTCCTTCTTTTTTCTTCTTTTTTTTTTCCTCTCTCCAGTCTTTCTTTTTCCCTTCATTTCTTCTTTCTTTCATTTTTTTCTTCCATCATTCTTTTTTTCTGCCTTTTTTTCTTGTTTCTTCTTTGGCTTTCTTTCTTTCTTTCATTCTTCTTTCCTTCATATTACTTTCTTCTTTCTTTGTTTCTTTCATCTTTCTTTGTCTCTTTACTACTTTCTTTCCTTTAGTCTTCTTTTCTCTTTTATTTCTTTCTCATTCTTTCTTTGTTTCGTCTTTTCACTTTCATTTTTCTCTCCTTGTTTCCTTCCTTCTTCCTTTCTGTCTTCTTTTTTGCGTCTTTCATGCCTTTATTCATTCTTTCTCTCTTTTCTTTACTTTCTTCTTTCCTTCTTTCTTCTTCCTTCTTTCTTTTTTCTTTCTTTTCTCTCAAGTCTTTCATCTTCCTTTCATTCCTTCTTTCTTTTATTCTTTTTTTTTTTTTTCATTCTTCTGTTTTGTCTTTTCTTCTTCTTTCTTTTTTTTCCTTCCTTTCTTTCGTTCTTCTTTCCTTCATATTCCTTTCCACTTTCTTTGTTTCCTTCATCTTTCTTTGTCTCTTTCCAACCTTTCTTTTCTTCTTCTTCTTTTCTCTCTTTTTCTTTCTCATTCTTTCTTTCTTTCGTCTTTTCACTTTCATTTTTCTCTCCTTGTTTCCTTCCTTTTTTCTATCTTTTGCGTCTTTCATTCATTCTTTCTTTCTTTTCTTCCTTTCTTTCCTTTTTTCTTTTCTTTCTTCTTTCTTTCTTCTTCCTTCTTCTTTCTTCTCTCTCGTCTTTCATCTTCCTTTCATTCCTTCTTTCTTTCATTCTTTTTTTCTGTCTTTCTTCTTTCTTCTTTTGCCTTCCTTTCGTTCTTCTTTCCTTCATATTACTTTCTTCTTTCTTTGTTTCTCTCATCTTTCTTTGTCTCTTTCCTTCCTTTCTTTACTTTAGTCTTCCTATCTCTTTTTCCTTCTTTCTCATTCTTTCTTTCTTTCGTCTTTTCACTTTCATTTTTCTCTCCTTGTTTCCTTCATTCGGTCTTTCTATCTTCTTTTTTGCGTCTTTGATGTCTTTCATTCATTCGTTCTTCCTTTTCTTCCTTTTTTTCCTTTCTTTTCTTGTCTTTCTTCTTCGTTCTTTCTTTATTCTGTCTCAAGCCTTTCGTCTTTCTTTCATTACTTCTTTCTTTCTTTCTATTATTCTTCTTTCATTCTTTCTTTCTGTCTTCCTTTCTTCTTTCTTTTTCCTTTCTTTCTTCCGTTCTTCCTTCTTTCATACTACTTTCTTCTTTCTTTGTTTCTTTCATCTTTCTTTGTCTCTTTCCTTCCTTCTTTCCATTAGTCTTCCTTTCTCTTTTTTCTCATTCTTTCTTTCTTACTTCTTTTCACTTTCATTTTTCTCTCCTTGTTTCCTTCTTTTTTTCTTTCTATCTTATTTGCATTTTTCATGTCTTTCATTCATTCTTTCTTTTCTTCCTTTCTTTCCTTTCTTTTCTTTTCTTTCTCCTTTCTTTCTTCCTTCTTTTTTCTTTATTTCTTTCTTTTCCTTCAAGGCTTTCATCTTCCTTTCATTCCTTCTTTCTTTCATTATATTTTTCCTCTTTCATTCTATTTTCTGTCTTTCTGTCTTCTTTCTTTTTTTGCCTTCCTTTTTTTCATTCTTCTTTCCTTCATATTACTTTCTTCTTTCTTTGTTTCTTTCATCTTTCTTTGTTGCTTTCCTTCCTTTCTTTTCTTTAGTCTTACTTTCTTTTTTTCTTTCTCATTCATTCTTTCTTTCGTCTTTTCACTTTTTTCTGTCCCCTTGTTTCCTTCCAATTTCTTTCTTTCTATCTTCTTTTTTGCGTCTTTCACGTCTTTCCTTCATTCTTTCTCTCTTTTCGTCCTTTCCTTCATTCTTTCATTCTATTCTTTTCTTAACTCTTTCTTTCTTTCTTCTTCCTTCTTCTTTCTTTCTTTCTTCTCTCTCAGGTCTTTCATGTTGCTTTCATTTTTTTTTTTATTCTCTCTTTCTTCTTTCATCCTTTTTTTTTTTCTTTCTTCTTTCTTCTTTTTCCTTTCTCTCTTTTATTCTTTTTTCTTTCATTTTACTTTCTTCTTTCTTTGTTTCTTTCATCTTTTTTGTCTCTTTCCTTCCTTTCTTTCCTTTAGTCTTCCTTTCTCTTTTTCTTTCTCATTCTTTCTTTCTTTCTTTCGTCTATTCTCTTTCATTTTTCTCTGCTTGTTTCCTTCATTCTTTCTTTCTTTCTTTCTTCTTTTTTCCCTCTTTCATGTCTTTCACTCATTCTTTCTCTCTTTTCTTCCTTTCACTCCTTTCTTTTCTTTTCTTTCTTCTTCCTTTTTCTTCCTACTTTCGTCTTTCTTTCTTCTCTCTCAAGTGTTTCATCTTCCTTTCATTCTTCATTCTTTCTTTCATTCTTTCTTTCTTCTTTCATTCTTTTTTTCTGTCTATCTTTCTTCTTTTGCCTTCCTTTCTTTCGTTCTTCTTTCCTTCCTATTACTTTCTTCTTTCTTTGTTTCTTTAATGTTTTTGTCATTCCTTCCTTTCTTTACTTTAGTCTTCTTTTCTCTTTTTCTTTCTCTCTCATTCTTTCTTTATTTCGTCTTTTCACTTTCATTTTTCTCTCCTTTTTTCCTTCTTTCTTTCTATCTTCTTTTTTGCATCTTTCATTTCTTTCATTCAGTTTTTTTCTTTTCATCCTTTCCTTTCCTTTTCATCCTTTCCTTTCTTCTTTCTTTCTTTCTTCTTTCATTCTTTCTTTCTTCTTTCTTCTTTTGCCTTCCTTCCTTTCGTTCTTCTTTCCTTCATATTACTTTCTTCTTTCTTTGTTTCTGTAATATTTCTTTGTCTCTCTCCTTCTTTTCTTCCCTGTAGTCTTTTTTTCTCTTTTTTTCTTTCTTTCTTTCGTCTTTTCACTTTCATTTTTCTCTCCTTGTTTCCTTCCTTCTTTCTTTCTTTCTATCCTTTTTACGTCGTTCATGTCTTTCATACATTCCTTCTCTCTTTTCTTTTCTTCCTTATTTCCATCTTCTTCCTCATTTTTTCTTTCTTTCATTCTTCGCTCTCTAGTCTTTCGTCTTCCTTTAATTCCTTCTTTCTTTCATTCTTTTTTCTTCCTTCATTCTTTTTTCCCTCTTTTTTTTTCTTTCTTCTTTTACCTTCCTTTCTTTCTTTCATTCTTCTTTCCTTCATATTACTTTCTTCTTTCTTTCTTTCTTTCTTTCTTCTCTCTTTGTCACTTTCCTTCGTTTCTTTCCTGTAGTCTCTCTTTCTGTTTTCTTCTTGCTCATTCTTTCTTTCTTTATTTCGTCTTTTCACTTTCATTTTTCTCTCCTTGTTTCCTTCCTTCTGTCTTTCTATCTTCTTTTTTGCGTCTTTCATGTCTTTCACTCATTCTTTCTCTCTTTTCTTCCTTTCTTTTCTTTCTTTTTTTTTCTTTCTCTTTTCTTCTTTCTTCTTCTTTTCTTTTTCCTCTCTCAAGTCTTTCATCTTCCGTTCATTCCTTCTTTCTTTCTTTTTTTTTTTCCATCATTCTTTTTTTTTTCCTTTTTTTTTTGTTTCTTCTTTGGCTTTCTTTCTTTCTTTCATTCTTTTTTTCTTCATATTACTTTCTTCTTTCTTTGTTTCTTTCATCTTTCTTTGTCTCTTTACTACTTTCTTTCCTTTAGTCTTCTTTTCTCTTTTATTTCTTTCTCATTCTTTCTTTGTTTCGTCTTTTCACTTTCATTTTTCTCTCCTTGTTTCCTTCCTTCTTCCTTTCTGTCTTCTTTTTTGCGTCTTTCATGCCTTTATTCATTCTTTCTCTCTTTTCTTTACTTTCTTCTTTTCTTCTTTCTTCTTCCTTCTTTCTTCTTTCTTTCTTCTCTCTCAAGTCTTTCATCTTCCTTTCATTCCTTCTTTCTTTCATTCTTTTTTTCTTGTTTCATTCTTCTGTTCTGTCTTTCCTTCTACTTTCTTCTTTTGCCTTCCTTTCTTTCGTTCTTCTTTCCTTCATATTCCTTTCCACTTTCTTTGTTTCCTTCATCTTTCTTTGTCTCTTTCCAACCTTTCTTTTCTTCTTCTTCTTTTCTCTCTTTTTCTTTCTCATTCTTTCTTTCTTTCGTCTTTTCACTTTCATTTTTCTCTCCTTGTTTCCTTCTTTCTTTCTATCTTTTGCGTCTTTCATTCATTCTTTCTTTCTTTTCTTCCTTTCTTTCCTTTTTTCTTTTCTTTCTTCTTTCTTTCTTCTTCCTTCTTCTTTCTTCTCTCTCGTCTTTCATCTTCCTTTCATTCCTTCTTTCTTTCATTCTTTTTTTCTGTCTTTCTTCTTTCTTCTTTTGCCTTCCTTTCGTTCTTCTTTCCTTCATATTACTTTCTTCTTTCTTTGTTTCTCTCATCTTTCTTTGTCTCTTTCCTTCCTTTCTTTACTTTAGTCTTCCTATCTCTTTTTCCTTCTTTCTCATTCTTTCTTTCTTTCGTCTTTTCACTTTCATTTTTCTCTCCTTGTTTCCTTCATTCGGTCTTTCTATCTTCTTTTTTGCGTCTTTGATGTCTTTCATTCATTCGTTCTTCCTTTTCTTTCTTTTTTTCCTTTCTTTTCTTGTCTTTCTTCTTCGTTCTTTCTTTATTCTGTCTCAAGCCTTTCGTCTTTCTTTCATTACTTCTTTCTTTCTTTCTATTATTCTTCTTTCATTCTTTCTTTCTGTCTTCCTTTCTTCTTTCTTTTTCCTTTCTTTCTTCCCTTCTTCCTTCTTTCATACTACTTTCTTCTTTTTTTGTTTTTTTTATCTTTCTTTGTCTCTTTCCTTCCTTCTTTCCATTATTCTTCCTTTCTCTTTTTTCTCCTTCTTTCTTTCTTTCTTCTTTTCTCTTTCATTTTTTTCTCCTTGTTTCCTTCTTTTTTTTTTTTTTTCTTATTTTTTTTTTTTTTGTTTTTCTTTCTTTCTTTTTTTTCTTTTTTTCTTTCCTTTCTTTTTTTTTCTTTCTCCTTTCTTTCTTCCTTCTTTTTTCTTTATTTCTTTCTTTTCCTTCAAGGCTTTCATCTTCCTTTCATTCCTTCTTTCTTTCATTATATTTTTCCTCTTTCATTCTATTTTCTGTCTTTCTGTCTTCTTTCTTTTTTTGCCTTCCTTTTTTTCATTCTTCTTTCCTTCATATTACTTTCTTCTTTCTTTGTTTCTTTCATCTTTCTTTGTTGCTTTCCTTCCTTTCTTTTCTTTAGTCTTACTTTCTTTTTTTCTTTCTCATTCATTCTTTCTTTCGTCTTTTCACTTTTTTCTGTCCCCTTGTTTCCTTCCAATTTCTTTCTTTCTATCCTGTTTTTTGCGTCTTTTATGTCTTTCATTCATTTTTTCTTTCTTTTCGTCCTTTCCTTCATTCTTTCATTCTTTTCTTTTCTTAACTCTTTCTTTCTTTCTTCTTCCTACCTTCTTCTTTCTTTCTTTCTTCTCTCTCAGGTCTTTCATGTTGCTTTCATTCTTTTTTTCATTCTCTCTTTCTTCTTTCATCCTTTTTTTCTGTCTTTCTTCTTTCTTCTTTTGCCTTCCTCTCTTTCATTCTTCTTTCCTTCATTTTACTTTCTTCTTTCTTTGTTTCTTTCATCTTTTTTGTCTCTTTCCTTCCTTTCTTTCCTTTAGTCTTCCTTTCTCTTTTTATTTCTCATTCTTTCTTTCTTTCTTTCGTCTATTCTTTTTCATTTTTCTCTGCTTGTTTCCTTCATTCTTTCTTTCTTTCTATCTTCTTTTTTGCTTCTGTCATGTCTTTCATTCTATCTTTTTTTCTTTTCTTCCTTTCACTCCTTTCTTTTCTTTTCTTTCTTCTTCCTTTTTCTTCCTACTTTCGTCTTTCTTTCTTCTCTCTCAAGTGTTTCATCTTCCTTTCATTCTTCATTCTTTCTTTCATTCTTTCTTTCTTCTTTCATTCTTTTTTTCTGTCTATCTTTCTTCTTTTGTCTTCCTTTCTTTCGTTCTTCTTTCCTTCCTATTACTTTCTTCTTTCTTTGTTTCTTTAATGTTTTTGTCATTCCTTCCTTTCTTTACTTTTGTTTTCTTTTCTCTTTTTCTTTCTCTCTCATTCTTTCTTTATTTCGTCTTTTCACTTTCATTTTTCTCTCCTTTTTTCCTTTTTTCTTTCTATCTTCTTTTTTGCATCTTTCATTTCTTTCATTCAGTTTTTTTCTTTTCATCCTTTCCTTTCCTTTTCATCCTTTCCTTTCTTCTTTCTTTCTTTCTTCTTTCATTCTTTCTTTCTTCTTTCTTCTTTTTCCTTCCTTCCTTTCCTTCTTCTTTCCTTCATATTACTTTCTTCTTTCTTTGTTTCTGTAATATTTCTTTGTCTCTCTCCTTCTTTTCTTCCCTGTACTCTTTTTTTCTCTTTTTTTCTTTCTCATTCTTTCTTTTGTCTTTTCACTCTCATTTTTCTCTCCTTGTTTCCTTCCTTCTTTCTTTCTTTCTATCCTTTTTACGTCGTTCATGTCTTTCATACATTCCTTCTCTCTTTTCTTTTCTTCCTTATTTCTATCTTCTTCCTCATTTTTTCTTTCTTTCATTCTTCGCTCTCTAGTCTTCCGTCTTGCTTTAATTCCTTCTTTCTTTCATTCTTATTTCTTCCTTCATTCTTTTTTCCGTCTTTTTTCTTCTTTCTTCTTTTACCTTCCTTTCTTTCTTTCATTCTTCTTTCCTTCATATTACTTTCTTCTTTCTTTCTTTCTTTCTTTCATCTCTCTTTGTCACTTTCCTTCGTTTCTTTCCTGTAGTCTCCCTTTCTGTTTTCTTCTTGCTCATTCTTTCTTTCTTTATTTCGTCTTTTCACTTTCATTTTTCTCTCCTTGTTTCCTTCCTTCTGTCTTTCTATCTTCTTTTTTGCGTCTTTCATGTCTTTCACTCATTCTTTCTCTCTTTTGTTCCTTTCTTTCCTTTCTTTTCTTTTCTTTCTCTTTCCTTCTTTCTTCTTCTTTTCTTTATCCTCTCTCAAGTCTTTCATCTTCCGTTCATTCCTTCTTTCTTTCATTTTTTTCTTCCATCATTCTTTTTTTCTGCCTTTTTTTCTTGTTTCTTCTTTGGCTTTCTTTCTTTCTTTCATTCTTCTTTCCTTCATATTACTTTCTTCTTTCTTTGTTTCTTTCATCTTTCTTTGTCTCTTTACTACTTTCTTTCCTTTAGTCTTCTTTTCTCTTTTATTTCTTTCTCATTCTTTCTTTGTTTCGTCTTTTCACTTTCATTTTTCTCTCCTTGTTTCCTTCCTTCTTCCTTTCTGTCTTCTTTTTTGCGTCTTTCATGCCTTTATTCATTCTTTCTCTCTTTTCTTTACTTTCTTCTTTCCTTGTTTCTTCTTCCTTCTTTCTTCTTTTTTTCTTCTCTCTCAAGTCTTTCATCTCCCTTTCATTGCTTCTTTCTTTCATTCTTTTTTTCTTGTTTCATTCTTCTCTTCTGTCTTTCCTTCTACTTTCTTCTTTTGCCTTCCTTTCTTTCGTTCTTCTTTCCTTCATATTCCTTTCCACTTTCTTTGTTTCCTTCATCTTTCTTTGTCTCTTTCCAACCTTTCTTTTCTTCTTCTTCTTTTCTCTCTTTTTCTTTCTCATTCTTTCTTTCTTTCGTCTTTTCACTTTCATTTTTCTCTCCTTGTTTCCTTCTTTCTTTCTATCTTTTGCGTCTTTCATTCATTCTTTCTTTCTTTTCTTCCTTTCTTTCCTTTTTTCTTTTCTTTCTTCTTTCTTTCTTCTTCCTTCTTCTTTCTTCTCTCTCGTCTTTCATCTTCCTTTCATTCCTTCTTTCTTTCATTCTTTTTTTCTGTCTTTCTTCTTTCTTCTTTTGCCTTCCTTTCGTTCTTCTTTCCTTCATATTACTTTCTTCTTTCTTTGTTTCTCTCATCTTTCTTTGTCTCTTTCTTTCCTTTCTTTACTTTAGTCTTCCTATCTCTTTTTCCTTCTTTCTCATTCTTTCTTTCTTTCGTCTTTTCACTTTCATTTTTCTCTCCTTGTTTCCTTCATTCGGTCTTTCTATCTTCTTTTTTTGCGTCTTTGATGTCTTTCATTCATTCGTTCTTCCTTTTCTTCCTTTTTTTCCTTTCTTTTCTTGTCTTTCTTCTTCGTTCTTTCTTTATTCTGTCTCACGCCTTTCGTCTTTCTTTCATTACTTCTTTCTTTCTTTTTATTATTCTTTTTTCTTTCTTTCTTTCTTTCTTCCTTTCTTCTTTCTTTTTCTTTTTTTTCTTCTTTTCTTCCTTCTTTCATACTACTTTCTTCTTTCTTTGTTTCTTTCATCTTTCTTTGTCTCTTTCCTTCCTTCTTTCCATTAGTCTTCCTTTCTCTTTTTTCTCATTCTTTCTTTCTTACTTCTTTTCACTTTCATTTTTCTCTCCTTGTTTCCTTCTTTTTTTCTTTCTATCTTATTTGCATTTTTCATGTCTTTCATTCATTCTTTCTTTTCTTCCTTTCTTTCCTTTCTTTTCTTTTCTTTCTCGTTTCTTTCTTCCTTCTTTTTTCTTTATTTCTTTCTTTTCCTTCAAGGCTTTCATCTTCCTTTCATTCCTTCTTTATTTCATTATATTTTTCCTCTTTCATTCTATTTTCTGTCTTTCTGTCTTCTTTCTTTTTTTGCCTTCCTTTTTTTCATTCTTCTTTCCTTCATATTACTTTCTTCTTTCTTTGTTTCTTTCATCTTTCTTTGTTGCTTTCCTTCCTTTCTTTTCTTTAGTCTTACTTTCTTTTTTTCTTTCTCATTCATTCTTTCTTTCGTCTTTTCACTTTTTTCTGTCCCCTTGTTTCCTTCCAATTTCTTTCTTTCTATCCTGTTTTTTGCGTCTTTTATGTCTTTCATTCATTTTTTCTTTCTTTTCGTCCTTTCCTTCATTCTTTCATTCTTTTCTTTTCTTAACTCTTTCTTTCTTTCTTCTTCCTTCTTCTTTCTTTCTTTCTTCTCTCTCAGGTCTTTCATGTTGCTTTCTTTCTTTTTTTCTTTCTCTCTTTCTTCTTTCTTCCTTTTTTTCTTTCTTTTTTCTTTCTTCTTTTTCCTTCCTCTCTTTCATTCTTCTTTCCTTCATTTTACTTTCTTCTTTCTTTGTTTCTTTCATCTTTTTTGTCTCTTTCCTTCCTTTCTTTCCTTTAGTCTTCCTTTCTCTTTTTCTTTCTCATTCTTTCTTTCTTTCTTTCGTCTATTCTCTTTCATTTTTCTCTCCTTGTTTCCTTCATTCTTTCTTTCTTTCTATCTTCTTTTTTGCTTCTGTCATGTCTTTCATTCTATCTTTTTTTCTTTTCTTCCTTTCACTCCTTTCTTTTCTTTTCTTTCTTCTTCCTTTTTCTTCCTACTTTCGTGTTTCTTTCTTCTCTCTCCAGTGTTTCTTCTTCCTTTCATTCTTCATTCTTTCTTTCATTGTTTCTTTCTTCTTTCTTTCTTTTTTTCTGTCTTTCTTTCTTCTTTATAATTTTGCCTTCCTTTCTTTCGTTCTTCTTTCCTTCCTATTACTTTCTTCTTTCTTTGTTTCTTTAATGTTTTTGTCATTCCTTCCTTTCTTTACTTTAGTCTTCCTTTCTCTTTTTCTTTCTCTCTCATTCTTTCTTTATTTCGTCTTTTCACTTTCATTTTTCTCTCCTTTTTTCCTTCTTTCTTTCTATCTTCTTTTTTGCATCTTTCATTTCTTTCATTCAGTTTTTTTCTTTTCATCCTTTCCTTTCCTTTTCATCCTTTCCTTTCTTCTTTCTTTCTTTCTTCTTTCATTCTTTCTTTCTTCTTTCTTCTTTTGCCTTCCTTCCTTTCGTTCTTCTTTCCTTCATATTACTTTCTTCTTTCTTTGTTTCTTTATTATTTCTTTGTCTTTCTCCTTCTTTTCTTCCCTCTTGTTTTTTTTTCTTTTTTTTTTTTTCTCATTTTTTCTTTTGTCTTTTCACTCTCATTTTTCTCTTCTTGTTTCCTTCCTTCTTTCTTTCTTTCTATCCTTTTTACGTCGTTCATGTCTTTCATACATTCCTTCTCTCTTTTCTTTTCTTCCTTATTTCCATCTTCTTCCTCATTTTTTCTTTCTTTCATTCTTCGCTCTCTAGTCTTTCGTCTTCCTTTTATTCCTTCTTTCTTTCATTCTTTTTTCTTCCTTCATTCTTTTTTCCTTCTTTTTTCTTCTTTCTTCTTTTTCCTTCCTTTCTTTCTTTCATTCTTCTTTCCTTCATATTACTTTCTTCTTTCTTTCTTTCTTTCTTTCATCTCTCTTTGTCACTTTCCTTCGTTTCTTTCCTGTAGTCTCCCTTTCTGTTTTCTTCTTGCTCATTCTTTCTTTCTTTATTTCGTCTTTTCACTTTCATTTTTCTCTCCTTGTTTCCTTCCTTCTGTCTTTCTATCTTCTTTTTTGCGTCTTTCATGTCTTTCACTCATTCTTTCTCTCTTTTCTTCCTTTCTTTCCTTTCTTTTCTTTTCTTTCTCTTTCCTTCTTTCTTCTTCTTTTCTTTATCCTCTCTCAAGTCTTTCATCTTCCGTTCATTCCTTCTTTCTTTCATTTTTTTCTTCCATCATTCTTTTTTTCTGCCTTTTTTTCTTGTTTCTTCTTTGGCTTTCTTTCTTTCTTTCATTCTTCTTTCCTTCATATTACTTTCTTCTTTCTTTGTTTCTTTCATCTTTCTTTGTCACTTTACTACTTTCTTTCATTTAGTCTTCTTTTCTCTTTTTTTCTTCCTCATTCTTTCTTTCTTTCGTCTTTTCACTTTCATTTTTCTCTCCTTGTTTCCTTCCTTCTTCCTTTCTGTCTTCTTTTTTGCGTCTTTCATGCCTTTATTCATTCTTTCTCTCTTTTCTTTACTTTCTTCTTTCCTTCTTTCTTCTTCCTTCTTTCTTCTTTCTTTCTTCTCTCTCAAGTCTTTCATCTTCCTTTCATTCCTTCTTTCTTTCATTCTTTTTTTCTTGTTTCATTCTTCTGTTCTGTCTTTCCTTCTACTTTCTTTTTTTTCCTTCCTTTCTTTTGTTCTTTTTTCCTTCATATTCCTTTTCACTTTCTTTGTTTTCTTCATCTTTCTTTTTTTCTTTCCAACCTTTCTTTTCTTTTTTTTCTTTTCTTTTTTCTTTCTCATTCTTTCTTTCTTTCGTCTTTTCACTTTCATTTTTTTCTCCTTGTTTCCTTCTTTCTTTCTATCTTTTGCGTCTTTCTTTCATTCTTTTTTTCTTTTCTTCCTTTCTTTTCTTTTTTTTTTTCTTTCTTCTTTTTTTCTTCTTCCTTCTTCTTTCTTCTCTCTCGTCTTTCATCTTCCTTTCATTCCTTCTTTCTTTCATTCTTTTTTTCTTTCTTTCTTCTTTCTTATTTTGCCTTCCTATCGTTCTTCTTTCCTTCATATTACTTTCTTCTTTCTTTGTTTCTCTCATCTTTCTTTGTCTCTTTCCTTCCTTTCTTTACTTTAGTCTTCCTATCTCTTTTTCCTTCTTTCTGATTCTTTCTTTCTTTCGTCTTTTCACTTTCATTTTTCTCTCCTTGTTTCCTTCATTCGGTCTTTCTATCTTCTTTTTTTGCGTCTTTGATGTCTTTCATTCATTCGTTCTTCCTTTTCTTCCTTTTTTTCCTTTCTTTTCTTGTCTTTCTTCTTCGTTCTTTCTTTATTCTGTCTCAAGCCTTTCGTCTTTCTTTCTTTACTTCTTTCTTTCTTTCTATTATTCTTCTTTCATTCTTTCTTTCTGTCTTCCTTTCTTCTTTCTTTTTCCTTTCTTTCTTCCGTTCTTCCTTCTTTCATACTACTTTCTTCTTTCTTTGTTTCTTTCATCTTTCTTTGTCTCTTTCCTTCCTTCTTTCCATTAGTCTTCCTTTCTCTTTTTTCTCATTCTTTCTTTCTTACTTCTTTTCACTTTCATTTTTCTCTCCTTGTTTCCTTCTTTTTTTCTTTCTATCTTATTTGCATTTTTCATGTCTTTCATTCATTCTTTCTTTTCTTTCTTTCTTTCCTTTCTTTTTTTTTTTTTTTCCTTTCTTTCTTTCTTCTTTTTTCTTTTTTTTTTTTTTTTCCTTCAAGGCTTTCATCTTCCTTTCATTCCTTCTTTCTTTCATTATATTTTTCCTCTTTCATTCTATTTTCTGTCTTTCTGTCTTCTTTCTTTTTTTGCCTTCCTTTTTTTCTTTCTTCTTTTCTTCATATTACTTTCTTCTTTCTTTTTTTCTTTCATCTTTCTTTGTTGCTTTCCTTCCTTTCTTTTCTTTAGTCTTACTTTCTTTTTTTCTTTCTCATTCATTCTTTCTTTCGTCTTTTCACTTTTTTCTGTCCCCTTGTTTCCTTCCAATTTCTTTCTTTCTATCCTGTTTTTTGCGTCTTTTATGTCTTTCATTCATTTTTTCTTTCTTTTCGTCCTTTCTTTCAGTCTTTCATTCTTTTCTTTTCTTAACTCTTTCTTTCTTTCTTCTTCCTTCTTCTTTCTTTCTTTCTTCTCTCTCTGGTCTTTCATGGTGCTTTTATTCTTTTTTTTTTTGTCTCTTTTTTCTTTCTTCCTTTTTTTCTTTCTTTCTTCTTTCTTTTTTTTCTTTCCTCCCTTTCTTTCTTGTTTCCTTCATTTTACTTTCTTCTTTCTTTGTTTCTTTCATCTTTTTTGTCTCTTTCCTTCCTTTCTTTCCTTTAGTCTTCCTTTCTCTTTTTCTTTCTCATTCTTTCTTTCTTTCTTTCGTCTATTCTCTTTCATTTTTCTCTGCTTGTTTCCTTCATTCTTTCTTTCTTTCTATCTTCTTTTTTGCTTCTGTCATGTCTTTCATTCTATCTTTTTTTCTTTTCTTCCTTTTACTCCTTTCTTTTCTTTTCTTTCTTCTTCCTTTTTCTTTCTCCTTTTGTGTTTCTTTTTTCTCTCTCAAGTGTTTCATCTTCCTTTCATTCTTCATTCTTTCTTTCATTCTTTCTTTCTTCTTTCATTCTTTTTTTCTGTCTATCTTTTTTCTTTTGCCTTCCTTTCTTTCGTTCTTCTTTCCTTCCTATTACTTTCTTCTTTCTTTGTTTCTTTAATGTTTTTGTCATTCCTTCCTTTCTTTACTTTTGTTTTCCTTTCTCTTTTTCTTTCTCTCTCATTCTTTCTTTATTTCGTCTTTTCACTTTCATTTTTCTCTCCTTTTTTCCTTCTTTCTTTCTATCTTCTTTTTTGCATCTTTCATTTCTTTCATTCAGTTTTTTTCTTTTCATCCTTTCCTTTCCTTTTCATCCTTTCCTTTCTTCTTTCTTTCTTTCTTCTTTCATTCTTTCTTTCTTCTTTCTTCTTTTGCCTTCCTTTCGTTCTTCTTTCCTTCATATTACTTTCTTCTTTCTTTGTTTCTGTAATATTTCTTTGTCTCTCTCCTTCCTTTCTTCCCTGTTGTCTTTTTTTCTCTTTTTTTCTTTCTCATTCTTTCTTTTGTCTTTTCTCTCTCATTTTTCTCTCCTTGTTTCCTTCTTTCTTTGTTTTTTTCTATCCTTTTTACGTCGTTCATGTCTTTCATACATTCCTTCTCTCTTTTCTTTTCTTCCTTATTTCCATCTTCTTCCTCATTTTTTCTTTCTTTCATTCTTCGCTCTCTAGTCTTTCGTCTTCCTTTAATTCCTTCTTTCTTTCATTCTTTTTTCTTCCTTCATTCTTTTTTCCGTCTTTTTTCTTCTTTCTTCTTTTACCTTCCTTTCTTTCTTTCATTCTTCTTTCCTTCATATTACTTTCTTCTTTCTTTCTTTCTTTCTTTCATCTCTCTTTGTCACTTTCCTTCGTTTCTTTCCTGTAGTCTCCCTTTCTGTTTTCTTCTTGCTCATTCTTTCTTTCTTTATTTCGTCTTTTCACTTTCATTTTTCTCTCCTTGTTTCCTTCCTTCTTTCTTTCTATCTTCTTTTTTGCGTCTTTCATGTCTTTCACTCATTCTTTCTCTCTTTTCTTCCTTTCTTTCCTTTCTTTTCTTTTCTTTCTCTTTCCTTCTTTCTTCTTCTTTTCTTTATCCTCTCTCAAGTCTTTCATCTTCCGTTCATTCCTTCTTTCTTTCATTTTTTTCTTCCATCATTCTTTTTTTCTGCCTTTTTTTCTTGTTTCTTCTTTGGCTTTCTTTCTTTCTTTCATTCTTCTTTCCTTCATATTACTTTCTTCTTTCTTTGTTTTTTTCATCTTTCTTTTTCTCTTTTCTACTTTCTTTCCTTTAGTCTTCTTTTCTCTTTTATTTTTTTCTCATTCTTTCTTTGTTTCGTCTTTTCACTTTCATTTTTCTCTCCTTGTTTCCTTCCTTCTTCCTTTCTGTCTTCTTTTTTGCGTCTTTCATGCCTTTATTCATTCTTTCTCTCTTTTCTTTACTTTCTTCTTTCCTTCTTTCTTCTTCCTTCTTTCTTCTTTCTTTCTTCTCTCTCAAGTCTTTCATCTTCCTTTCATTCCTTCTTTCTTTCATTCTTTTTTTCTTGTTTCATTCTTCTGTTCTGTCTTTCCTTCTACTTTCTTCTTTTGCCTTCCTTTCTTTCGTTCTTCTTTCCTTCATATTCCTTTCCACTTTCTTTGTTTCCTTCATCTTTCTTTGTCTCTTTCCAACCTTTCTTTTCTTCTTCTTCTTTTCTCTCTTTTTCTTTCTCATTCTTTCTTTCTTTCGTCTTTTCACTTTCATTTTTCTCTCCTTGTTTCCTTCTTTCTTTCTATCTTTTGCGTCTTTCATTCATTCTTTCTTTCTTTTCTTCCTTTCTTTCCTTTTTTCTTTTCTTTCTTCTTTCTTTCTTCTTCCTTCTTCTTTCTTCTCTCTCCTCTTTCATCTTCCTTTCATTCCTTCTTTCTTTCATTCTTTTTTTCTGTCTTTCTTCTTTCTTCTTTTGCCTTCCTTTCGTTCTTCTTTCCTTCATATTACTTTCTTCTTTCTTTGTTTCTCTCATCTTTCTTTGTCTCTTTCCTTCCTTTCTTTACTTTAGTCTTCCTATCTCTTTTTCCTTCTTTCTCATTCTTTCTTTCTTTCGTCTTTTCACTTTCATTTTTCTCTCCTTGTTTCCTTCATTCGGTCTTTCTATCTTCTTTTTTTGCGTCTTTGATGTCTTTCATTCATTCGTTCTTCCTTTTCTTCCTTTTTTTCCTTTCTTTTCTTGTCTTTCTTCTTCGTTCTTTCTTTATTCTGTCTCAAGCCTTTCGTCTTTCTTTCATTACTTCTTTCTTTCTTTCTATTATTCTTCTTTCATTCTTTCTTTCTGTCTTCCTTTCTTCTTTCTTTTTCCTTTCTTTCTTCCGTTCTTCCTTCTTTCATACTACTTTCTTCTTTCTTTGTTTCTTTTATCTTTCTTTGTCTCTTTCCTTCCTTCTTTCCCTTAGTCTTCCTTTCTCTTTTTTCTCTTTCTTTCTTTCTTTCTTCTTTTCTCTTTCATTTTTTTCTCCTTTGTTCCTTCTTTTTTTCTTTCTATCTTATTTTCATTTTTCATTTCTTTCATTCATTCTTTCTTTTCTTCCTTTCTTTCCTTTCTTTTCTTTTCTTTCTCCTTTCTTTCTTCCTTCTTTTTTCTTTATTTCTTTCTTTTCCTTCAAGGCTTTCATCTTCCTTTCATTCCTTCTTTCTTTCATTATATTTTTCTTCTTTCATTCTATTTTCTTTCTTTCTGTTTTCTTTCTTTTTTTGCCTTCCTTTTTTTTATTCTTCTTTCCTTCATATTACTTTCTTCTTTTTTTGTTTCTTTCTTCTTTCTTTTTTGCTTTTCTTCCTTTCTTTTTTTTTTTCTTTCTTTCTTTTTTTTTTTTTCATTCTTTCTTTCTTTCGTCTTTTTTCTTTTTTTTCTCCCCTTGTTTTCTTCCCATTTCTTTCTTTCTTTCCTGTTTTTTTTGTCTTTTATGTCTTTCATTCATTTTTTCTTTCTTTTCGTCCTTTCCTTTATTCTTTCATTCTTTTCTTTTCTTAACTCTTTCTTTCTTTCTTCTTCCTTCTTCTTTCTTTCTTTCTTCTCTCTCAGGTCTTTTATGTTGCTTTCATTCTTTTTTTCATTCTCTCTTTCTTCTTTCATCCTTTTTTTCTGTCTTTCTTCTTTCTTCTTTTGCCTTCCTCTCTTTCATTCTTCTTTCCTTCATTTTACTTTCTTCTTTCTTTGTTTCTTTCATCTTTTTTGTCTCTTTCCTTCCTTTCTTTCCTTTAGTCTTCCTTTCTCTTTTTCTTTCTCATTCTTTCTTTCTTTCTTTCGTCTATTCTCTTTCATTTTTCTCTGCTTGTTTCCTTCATTCTTTCTTTCTTTCTATCTTCTTTTTTGCTTCTGTCATGTCTTTCATTCTATCTTTTTTTCTTTTCTTCCTTTCACTCCTTTCTTTTCTTTTCTTTCTTCTTCCTTTTTCTTCCTACTTTCGTCTTTCTTTCTTCTCTCTCAAGTGTTTCATCTTCCTTTCATTCTTCATTCTTTCTTTCATTCTTTCTTTCTTCTTTCATTCTTTTTTTCTGTCTATCTTTCTTCTTTTGCCTTCCTTTCTTTCGTTCTTCTTTCCTTCCTATTACTTTCTTCTTTTTTTGTTTCTTTAATGTTTTTGTAATTCCTTCCTTTCTTTACTTTAGTCTTCCTTTCTCTTTTTCTTTCTCTCTCATTCTTTCTTTATTTCGTCTTTTCACTTTCATTTTTCTCTCCTTTTTTCCTTCTTTCTTTCTATCTTCTTTTTTGCATCTTTCATTTCTTTCATTCAGTTTTTTTCTTTTCATCCTTTCCTTTCCTTTTCATCCTTTCCTTTCTTCTTTCTTTCTTTCTTCTTTCATTCTTTCTTTCTTCTTTCTTCTTTTGCCTTCCTTCCTTTCGTTCTTCTTTCCTTCATATTACTTTCTTCTTTCTTTGTTTCTGTAATATTTCTTTGTCTCTCTCCTTCTTTTCTTCCCTGTAGTCTTTTTTTCTCTTTTTTTCTTTCTCATTCTTTCTTTTGTCTTTTCACTCTCATTTTTCTCTCCTTGTTTCCTTACTTCTTTCTTTCTTTCTATCCTTTTTACGTCGTTCATGTCTTTCATACATTCCTTCTCTCTTTTCTTTTCTTCCTTATTTCCATCTTCTTCCTCATTTTTTCTTTCTTTCATTCTTCGCTCTCTAGTCTTTCGTCTTCCTTTGATTCCTTCTTTCTTTCATTCTTTTTTCTTCCTTCATTCTTTTTTCCGTCTTTTTTCTTCTTTCTTCTTTTACCTTCCTTTCTTTCTTTCATTCTTCTTTCCTTCATATTACTTTCTTCTTTCTTTCTTTCTTTCTTTCATCTCTCTTTGTCACTTTCCTTCGTTTCTTTCCTGTAGTCTCCCTTTCTGTTTTCTTCTTGCTCATTCTTTCTTTCTTTATTTCGTCTTTTCACTTTCATTTTTCTCTCCTTGTTTCCTTCCTTCTGTCTTTCTATCTTCTTTTTTGCGTCTTTCATGTCTTTCACTCATTCTTTCTCTCTTTTCTTCCTTTCTTTCCTTTTTTTTCTTTTCTTTCTCTTTCCTTCTTTCTTCTTCTTTTCTTTATCCTCTCTCAAGTCTTTCATCTTCCGTTCATTCCTTCTTTCTTTCATTTTTTTCTTCCATCATTCTTTTTTTCTGCCTTTTTTTCTTGTTTCTTCTTTGGCTTTCTTTCTTTCTTTCATTCTTCTTTCCTTCATATTACTTTCTTCTTTCTTTGTTTCTTTCATCTTTCTTTGTCTCTTTTCTACTTTCTTTCCTTTAGTCTTCTTTTCTCTTTTATTTCTTTCTCATTCTTTCTTTGTTTCGTCTTTTCACTTTCATTTTTCTCTCCTTGTTTCCTTCCTTCTTCCTTTCTGTCTTCTTTTTTGCGTCTTTCATGCCTTTATTCATTCTTTCTCTCTTTTCTTTACTTTATTCTTTCCTTTCTTTCTTCTTCCTGCTTTCTTCTTTCTTTCTTCTTTCTGAAGTCTTTCATCTTCCTTTCATTCTTTCTTTCTTTTATTCTTTTTTTCTTTTTTTATTCTTCTGTTCTGTCTTTCCTTTTTCTTTCTTCTTTTGCCTTCCTTTCTTTCGTTCTTCTTTCCTTCATATTCCTTTCCACTTTCTTTGTTTCCTTCATCTTTCTTTGTCTCTTTCCAACCTTTCTTTTCTTCTTCTTCTTTTCTCTCTTTTTCTTTCTCATTCTTTCTTTCTTTCTTCTTTTCACTTTCTTTTTTCTCTCCTTGTTTCCTTCTTTCTTTCTATCTTTTGCGTCTTTCATTCATTCTTTCTTTCTTTTCTTCCTTTCTTTCCTTTTTTCTTTTCTTTCTTCTTTCTTTCTTCTTCCTTCTTCTTTCTTCTCTGTCCTTTTTCATCTTCCTTTCATTCCTTCTTTCTTTCATTCTTTGTTTCTGTCTTTCTTCTTTCTTCTTTTGCCTTCCTTTCGTTCTTCTTTCCTTCATATTACTTTCTTCTTTCTTTGTTTCTCTCATCTTTCTTTGTCTCTTTCCTTCCTTTCTTTACTTTTGTCTTCCTTTCTCTTTTTCCTTCTTTCTCATTCTTTCTTTCTTTCGTCTTTTCACTTTCATTTTTCTCTCCTTGTTTCCTTCATTCGGTCTTTCTATCTTCTTTTTTTGCGTCTTTGATGTCTTTCATTCATTCGTTCTTCCTTTTTTTCCTTTCTTTTCTTGTCTTTCTTCTTCGTTCTTTCTTTATTCTGTCTCAAGCCTTTCGTCTTTCTTTCATTACTTCTTTCTTTCTTTCTATTATTCTTCTTTCATTCTTTCTTTCTGTCTTCCTTTCTTCTTTCTTTTTCCTTTCTTTCTTCCGTTCTTCCTTCTTTCATACTACTTTCTTCTTTCTTTTTTTTTTTCATCTTTCTTTGTCTTTTTCCTTCCTTCTTTCCATTTGTCTTCCTTTCTCTTTTTTTTCGTTCTTTCTTTTTTCCTTCTTTTCCCTTTCTTCTTTCTCTCCTTGCTTCCTTCTTTTTTTCTTCCTTTCTTATTTGCATTTTTCATGTCTTTCATTCATTCTTTCTTTTCTTCCTTTCCTTCCTTTCTTTTCTTTTCTTTCTTCTTTCTTTCTTCCTTCTTTTTTCTTTATTTCTTTCTTTTCCTTCAAGGCTTTCATCTTCCTTTCATTCCTTCTTTCTTTCATTATATTTTTCCTCTTTCATTCTATTTTCTGTCTTTCTGTCTTCTTTCTTTTTTTGCCTTCCTTTTTTTCATTCTTCTTTCCTTCATATTACTTTCTTCTTTCTTTGTTTCTTTCATCTTATTTTCTTTCTTTCCTTCCTTTAGTCTTCCTTTCTTTTTTTCTTTCTCATTCATTCTTTTTTTCTTCTTTTCTCTTTTTTCTGTCCCCTTTTTTCCTTCCAATTTCTTTCTTTCTTTCCTGTTTTTTGCGTCTTTTTTGTCTTTCATTCATTTTTTCTTTCTTTTCGTCCTTTCCTTCATTCTTTCATTCTTTTCTTTTCTTAACTCTTTCTTTCTTTCTTCTTCCTTCTTCTTTCTTTCTTTCTTTCTTCTCTCTCAGGTCTTTCATGTTGCTTTCATTCTTTTTTTCATTCTCTCTTTCTTCTTTCATCCTTTTTTTCTGTCTTTCTTCTTTCTTCTTTTGCCTTCCTCTCTTTCATTCTTCTTTCCTTCATTTTACTTTCTTCTTTCTTTGTTTCTTTCTTCTTTTTTTTCTCTTTCCTTCCTTTCTTTCCTTTAGTCTTCCTTTCTCTTTTTCTTTCTCATTCTTTCTTTCTTTCTTTCGTCTATTCTCTTTCATTTTTCTCTGCTTGTTTCCTTCATTCTTTCTTTCTTTCTATCTTCTTTTTTGCTTCTGTCATGTCTTTCATTCTATCTTTTTTTCTTTTCTTCTTGTCTTTCCTTTCTTTTCTTTTCTTTCCTCTTCCTTTTTCTTCCTACTTTCGTCTTTCTTTCTTCTCTCTCAAGTGTTTCATCTTCCTTTCATTCTTCATTCTTTCTTTCATTCTTTCTTTCTTCTTTCATTCTTTTTTTCTGTCTATCTTTCTTCTTTTGCCTTCCTTTCTTTCGTTCTTCTTTCCTTCCTATTACTTTCTTCTTTCTTTGTTTCTTTAATGTTTTTGTCATTCCTTCCTTTCTTTACTTTAGTCTTCCTTTCTCTTTTTCTTTCTCTCTCATTCTTTCTTTATTTCGTCTTTTCACTTTCATTTTTCTCTTCTTTTTTCCTTCTTTCTTTCTATCTTCTTTTTTGCATCTTTCATTTCTTTCATTCAGTTTTTTTCTTTTCATCCTTTCCTTTCCTTTTCATCCTTTCCTTTCTTCTTTCATTCTTTCTTCTTTCTTCTTTTGCCTTCCTTCCTTTCGTTCTTCTTTCCTTCATATTTCTTTCTTCTTTCTTTGTTTCTGTAATATTTCTTTGTCTCTCTCCTTCCTTTCTTCCCTGTAGTCTTTTTTTCTCTTTTTTTCTTTCTCATTCTTTCTTTCTTTTGTCTTTTCACTCTCATTTTTCTCTCCTTGTTTCCTTACTTCTTTCTTTCTTTCTATCCTTTTTACGTCGTTCATGTCTTTCATACATTCCTTCTCTCTTTTCTTTTCTTCCTTATTTCCATCTTCTTCCTCATTTTTTCTTTCTTTCATTCTTCGCTCTCTAGTCTTTCGTCTTCCTTTAATTCCTTCTTTCTTTCATTCTTTTTTCTTCCTTCATTCTTTTTTCCGTCTTTTTTCTTCTTTCTTCTTTTACCTTCCTTTCTTTCTTTCATTCTTCTTTCCTTCATATTACTTTCTTCTTTCTTTCTTTCTTTCTTTCATCTCTCTTTGTCACTTTCCTTCGTTTCTTTCCTGTAGTCTCCCTTTCTGTTTTCTTCTTGCTCTTTCTTTCTTTCTTTATTTCCTCTTTTCACTTTCATTTTTCTCTCCTTGGTTTCTTCCTTCTGTCTTTCTATCTTCTTTTTTGCGTCTTTCATGTCTTTCACTCATTCTTTCTCTCTTTTCTTCCTTTCTTTCCTTTCTTTTCTTTTCTTTCTATTTCCTTCTCTCTTCTTCTTTTCTTTATCCTCTCTCAAGTCTTTCATCTTCCGTTCATTCCTTCTTTCTTTCATTTTTTTTTCCATCATTCTTTTTTTCTGCCTTTTTTTCTTGTTTCTTCTCTGGCTTTCTTTCTTTCTTTCATTCTTCTTTCCTTCATATTACTTTCTTCTTTCTTTGTTTCTTTCATCTTTCTTTGTCTCTTTACTACTTTCTTTCCTTTAGTCTTCTTTTCTCTTTTATTTCTTTCTCATTCTTTCTTTGTTTCTTCTTTTCACTTTCATTTTTTTCTCCTTGTTTCCTTCCTTCTTCCTTTCTGTCTTCTTTTTTGCGTCTTTCATGCCTTTATTCATTCTTTCTCTCTTTTCTTTACTTTCTTCTTTCCTTCTTTCTTCTTCCTTTTTTCTTCTTTCTTTCTTCTCTCTCAAGTCTTTCATCTTCCTTTCTTTCCTTCTTTCTTTCATTCTTTTTTTCTTGTTTCATTCTTCTGTTCTGTCTTTCCTTCTACTTTCTTCTTTTGCCTTCCTTTCTTTCTTTCTTCTTTCCTTCTTATTTCTTTCCACTTTCTTTGTTTTCTTCATCTTTTTTTTTCTCTTTCCAACCTTTCTGTACTTTAGTCTTCTTTTCTCTCTTTTTCTTTCTCATTCTTTCTTTTTTTCGTCTTTTCACTTTCATTTTTTTCTCCTTGTTTCCTTCTTTCTTTCTATCTTTTGCGTCTTTCATTCATTCTTTCTTTCTTTTCTTCCTTTCTTTCCTTTTTTTCTTTTCTTTCTTCTTTCTTTCTTCTTCCTTCTTCTTTCTTCTCTCTCGTCTTTCATCTTCCTTTCATTCCTTCTTTCTTTCATTCTTTTTTTCTTTCATTCTTTTTTTCTGTCTTTCTTCTTTCTTCTTTTGCCTTCCTTTTGTTCTTCTTTCCTTCATATTACTTTCTTCTTTCTTTGTTTCTCTCATCTTTCTTTGTCTCTTTCCTTCCTTTCTTTACTTTAGTCTTCCTATCTCTTTTTCCTTCTTTCTCATTCTTTCTTTCTTTCGTCTTTTCACTTTCATTTTTCTCTCCTTGTTTCCTTCATTCGGTCTTTCTATCTTCTTTTTTGCGTCTTTGATGTCTTTCCTTTCTTTTCTTTTCTTTCTTCTTTCCTTCTTTCTTCTTCTTTCTTCTTTCTTTCTTACTTCTCTCTCAAGTCTTTCATCTTCCTTTTTTTCTTTCTTTCCTTCTTTATTTCTTCTTTCATTCTTTTTTCTCTCTCTATTTCTTCTTTCTTCTTTTTCTTTCCTTTTTTTCTTTCGTTCTTCTTTCCTTCATATTACTTTCTTCTTTCTTTGTTTCTTTCATCTTTCTTTGTCTCTTTCCTTCCTTTCTTTCCTTTAGTCTTCTTTTCTCTTTCTCTCCTTTCTCATTCTTGCTTTCTCTCGTCTTTTCACTTTCATTTTTTTTTGAGAGGGCATCTCTCATATTTATTGATCAAATGGTTGTTAACAACAATAAAATTCAGTATAGGGGGTCAACGCTCAATGTACAATCATTAATACATCTCAAGCCTAATTCTCGTCAGTCTCCAATCTTCTGAAGCATAACGAACAAGTTCTTATATGGTGAACGAATTCTTACATAGTGAATAAATTCTTACATGGTGAACAGTACAAGGGCATTCATCACAGAAACTTTCGGTTTTGATCATGCAATATGACCTATAAACAATCAGGTCAAATATGAATATTCGTTGGATTTTTGTACTTGATTTATATGTTGATCCCACATTTCTCCTATTATTATTATTTTTTTTATTTTTAATAAAATGCTGAAGAGGTAGGTAGATGCAAGATAAAGGTAGAAAACATAGTTTAGTGCTGTAAGAAGGCAAATGTAGATGATCAGATGATCAGGTGTGTGCCTATGGACTAAGTATTAATCCAGGCTAGACAAGGGCAGCAAGACATCCACGGATGCAGAAGATTTCTCTCAATGCAGGGGGGGGTGAGGTTCTGAGCCTCACCTCTGTTGATCCCCAAATTCTCACCTGATGGCCCCCCTGCGACTGTGCCTGTCTTAGGTTGTTCCTCCCTTGAGGAATCTTACCCGTCTCTGGCTAACCAGTCATCTTCCGGGGCCATACAGGGAAATGTAAAGTTGGTAAGTGAGAGAGAAGCCAAATTGTTTGCAAAGGTTAGCTTTTTACTTCTTTGCAGATTTATGCCCTGTGGCTTCTATGCCCAGCACTTGTCTCGAGGTATCTTTACCACCTGGAGGAATTATGATACTCGGTAAATTCGATATGAGGCACGAATTCTGTTTAAGTGTTGTAATTAGAAAGGAAAAAGAAAAGCTATAGATGTAGCATATGAAGGAAACATGGGAGGATTGATTATTTATTTGACGTATCTTCTTGTATAGTACCTTAAGTATGTATACGTTTTAAACTACTAACTAATTTGCACACACATATTAACATAATAGGAATACAGTGACATAAACAAAGCAAATCTATAATTACCATCCATCTCCAGTGAAGCCAAGAAAACCATTTAGGCACCCTAGGCATTTGTGAATATTTACCTATGATATGATGGATATTGTCTAACTGTACTTGAACCATCAGACAAATTAAAGCAGCCCATTTCTGGGATCTGTTCACATCCCATATGTTCTTTTAACCATAGATAGTCTATAGTCATGAAATTTTGGAGTGCTACAACTTGCACCCCTCCCAACTCCTGGTTGAGTTCCAACAGTACAGATCCGGTCAAATTCGTTGTCTCACTGTATGCACATGCCAGCCTAGACATCTCCCTCCTCATTCTTATGGCAAGTCCAGGAGACGGTGGGCTGGATGCAGCCACAACCGCAGCATCGTCCGGATTCCTGTGGAGGCTTTTTGATGATCATCCCCCGGCACAAGTCCTCCAGAGAGTGCTGATGCCGGAAGCTCCTCCTCATATTATATCTTAGTTCATTTTCTGGGTATCCAAGCTAGGCCTTGATCTTCTGCGTAGAAACAAACAGACCCTTTGCCCACACTTTGACATGCCCTCTATACCTCTGTGCAGAACTCATTGGAGGTCAGCACACAGAAACTGCTTTTTTTTTTTTAAATTAAGAGAAAGGAATATTATCAGAAAAGTACCTCCATAGCTGATCATCTGACACCTTTTAAGTGATCAACATTAAGGATATTTAAAGCATGTGTTGATCTTTGATTTACCAATAGTTAAGGAGTAATCCCCTTTTTCTTTCTTTCTTTCTTTTTTTTTAAATTTTTAATCTACACCTACATGAAGAATACTATGTTTACTACGCTCTCCCCTATATCAGGTCCCCCCTAACAAACACATTACGGTTACTGTCCATCAGCTTAGCCAAATGTTTTAGAGTCACTACTTGTCCTCTCTGTGTTGTGTAGCCCACCCTCCCCTTTCTCCCTTCCCCACATGCATGCTAATCTTAATACCCCCCTTCTTCTTCCCCCCCCTTATCCCTCCCTGCCCACCCATCCTCCCCAGTTCCTTTCCCTTTCGTACCTGTTAGTCCATTTTTGGGTTCTGTAATCCTGCTGCTGTTTTGTTCCTTCAGTTTTTCCTTTGTTCCTATACTCCTCAGATGAGTGAAATCATATGGTATTACTCTTTCTCCGCTTGGCTTATTTCACTGAGCATAATACTCTCCAGCTCCATCCATGTTGCTGCAAATGGTTGGATTTTTCCACTTCTTATGGCTGATTAGTATTCCATTGTGTATATGTACCACATCTTGTTTATCCATTCATCTACCGATGGACATTTAGGTTGCTTCCAATTCTTGGCTATTGTAAATAGTGCTGCGATAAACAAAGGGGTGCATCTGTCTTTCTCAAACTTGATTGCTGCGTTCTTAGGGTAAATTCCTAGGAGTGGAATTCCTGGGTCAAATGGTAGGTCTGTTTTGAGCATTTTGATGCACCTCCATACTGCTTTCCACAATGGTTGAACTAATTTACATTCCCACCAGCAGTGTAGGAGGGTTCCCCTTTCTCCACAGCCTCGCCAACATTTGTTGTTGTTTGTCATTTGGATGGCAGCTATCCTTACTGGTGTGAGGTGATACCTCATTGAGTTTTAATTTGCATTTCTCTGATAATTAGCGATGTGGAGCATCTTTTCATGTGTCTCTTGGCCATCTGTATTTCTTTTTTGGAGAACTGTCTGTTCAGTTCCTCTGCCCATTTTTTAATTGGGTTATTTGTTTTTTGTTTGTTGACGCGTGTGAGCTCTTTATATATACTGGACGTCAAGCCTTTATCAGATGTGTCATTTTCAAATATATTCTCCCATACTGTAGGGTTCCTTTTTGTTCTATTGATGGTGTCTTTTGCTGTACAGAAGATTTTCAGCTTAATATAGTCCCACTTGCTCATTTTTGCTGTTGTTTTCCTTGCCCGGGGAGATATGTTCAAGAAGAGGTCACTCATGTTTATGTCTAAGAGGTTTTTGCCTATGTTTTTTTCCAAGAGTTTAATGGTTTCATGACTTACATTCAGGTCTTGATCCATTTTGAGTTTACCTTTGTATATGGGGTTAGACAATGGTCCATTTTCATTCTCCTACATGTAGCTGTCCAGTTTTGCCAGCACCATCTGTTGAAGAGACTGTCATTTTGCCATTGTATGTCCATGGCTCCTTTATCAAATATTAATTGACCATATTTGTTTGGGTTAATTTCTGGGGTCTCTAATCTGTTCCACTGGTCTGTGGGTCTGTTCTTGTGCCAGTACCAACTTGTCTTGATTACTATGGCTTTGTAGTAGAGCTTGAAGTTGGGGAGTGAGATCCCCCCTACTTTATTCTTCTTTTTCAGGATTGCTTTGGCTATTCGGGGTCTTTGGTGTTTCCATATGAATTTTTGAATTATTTGTTCCAATTCATTGAAGAATGTTGCTGGTAATTTGAGAGGGATTGCATCAAATCTGTACATTGCTTTGGGCAGGATGGCCATGTTGACGATATTAATTCTTCCTAGCCATGAGCATGGGATGAGTTTCCATTTATTAGTGTCCCCTTTAATTTCTCTTAAGAGTGACTTGTAGTTTTCAGAGTATAAGTCTTTCACTTCTTTGGTTAGGTTTATTCCTAGGTATTTTATTCTTTTTGATGCAATGGTGAATGGAATTGTTTTCCTGATTTCTCTTTCCATTGATTCGCCGCTAGTGTACAGGAAAGCTACAGATTTCTGTGTGTTAATTTTGTATCCTGCAACTTTGCTGTACTCCGATATCAGTTCCAGTAGTTTTGGAGTGGAGTCTTTAGGGTTTTTTTATGTACAGTATCATATCATCTGCAAATAGTGACAGTTTAACTTCTTCTTTACCAATCTGGATTCCTTGTATTTCTTTGTTTTGTCTAATTTCTGTGGCTAGGACCTCCAGTACTATGTTAAATAGCAGTGGGGAGAGTGGGCATCCCTGTCTGGTTCCCGATCTCAGTGGAAATGCTTTCAGCTTCTTGCTGTTCAGTATAATGCTGGCTGTGGGTTTATCATATATGGACTTCATTATGTTGAGGTACTTGCCCTCTATTCCCATTTTGCTGAGAGTTTTTATCATGAATGAATGTTGAATTTTGTCAAATGCTTTTTCAGCATCTATGGAGATGATTATGTGGTTTTTGTCTTTCTTTTTGTTGATGTGGTGGATGATGTTGATGGATTTTCGAATATTGTACCATCCTTGCATCCCTGGGATGAACGCCACTTGGTCATGGTGTATGATCCTTTTGATATACTGTTGAATTCTGTTTGCTAATATTTTATTGAGTATTTTTGCATCTACATTCATCAGGGATATTGGTCTCTAATTTTCTTTTTTGGTGGGATCTTTGCCTGGTTTTGGTATTAGGGTGATGTTTGGCCTCATAGAATGAGTTTGGGAGTATTCCCTCTTCTTCTATTTTGTGGAACACTTTAAGGAGAATGGGTATTATGTCTTCTCTGTGTGTCTGATAAAATTCTGAGGTAAATCCGTCTGGCCCCGGGGTTTTGTTCTTGGGTTGTTTTTTGATTACCGTTTCAATTTTTTTGCTCGTAATTGGTTTGTTTAACTTTTGTGTTTCTTCCTTGGTCAGTCTTGGGAGGTTGTATTTTTCTAGGAAGTTGTCCATTTCTTCTAGGTTTTCCAGCTTGTTGGCATATAGGTTTTCATAGTAGTCTTTAATAATTCTTTGTATTTCTGTGGAGTCTGTCGTGATTTTTCCATTCTCATTTCTGATTATGTTGATTTGTGTTGACTCTCTTTTTCTCTTAATAAGTTTGGCTAGAGGCTTATCTATTTTGTTTATTTTCTCAAAGAACCAGCTCTTGGTTTCGTTGATTTTTGCTATTGTTTTATTCTTCTCAATTTTGTTTATTTCTTCTCTGATCTTTATTATGTCCCTCCTTCTGCTGACTTTAGGCCTCATTTGTTCTTCTTTTTCCAGTTTTAATAATTGTGATGTTAGACTATTCATTTTGGATTGTTCTTCCTTCTTCAAGTGTGCCTGGATTGCTATATACTTTCCTCTTAAGACTGCTTTTGCTGCATCCCACAGAAGTTGGGGCTTAGTGTTGTTGTTGTCATTTGTTTCTATATATTCCTTGATCTCTATTTTGATTTTTCATTGATCCATTGATTATTTAGTAGCATGTTGTTAAGCCTCCATGTGTTTGTGAGCCTTTTTGTTTTCTTTGTAGAATTTACTTCTACTTTCATACCTTTGTGGTCTGAAAAATTGGTTGGTAGAATTTCAATATTTTGGAATTAAGTGAGGCTCTTTTTGTGAGCTAGTATGTGGTCTATTCTGGAGAATGTTCCATGTGCACTTGAGAAGAATGTATATCCTGTTGCTTTTGGATGTAGAGTTCTATAGATGTCTATTAGGTCCATCTGTTCTAGTGTGTTGTTCAGTGCCTGTGTATCTTATTTTCTGCCCGGTGGATCTATCCTTTGGGGTGAGTGGTGTGTTGAAGTCTCCTACAATGAATGCATTGCAGTCTATTTCCCTCTTTAGTTCTGTTAGTATTTGCTTCACATATGCTGGTGCTCCTGTATTGGGTGCATATATATTTAGAATGGTTATATCCTCTTGTTGGACTGAGCCCTTTATCATTATGTAGTGGCCTTCTTTATCTCTTGTTACTTTCTTTGTTTTGAAGTCTATTTTGTATGATATTAGTACTGCAACCCCTGCTTTCTTCTCACTGTTGTTTGCCTGAAATATGTTTTTCCATCCCTTGACTTTTAGTCTATGCTTATCTTTGGGTTTAAGGTGAGTTTCTTGTAAGCAGCATATAGATGGGTCTTGCTTTTTTATCCATACTATTACTCTATGTCTTTTGATTGGTGCATTAAGTCCATTTACATTTAGGGTGACTATTGAGAGATATGTACTTATTGCCATTTCAGTCTTTAGATTCGTGGTTACCAAAGGTTCAAGGTTAGCTTCTTTAGTATCTTACTGCCTAACTTAGCTCGCTTATTGAGCTGTTATATACACTGTCTGGAGATTCTTTTCTTCTCTCCCTTCTTATTCCTCCTCCTCCATTCTTCATATGTTGTGTGTTTTGTTCTGTGCTCTTTTTAGGGGTGCTACCATCTAGAGCAGTCCTTGTAGGATGCCCTGTAGAGGTGGTTTGTGGGAAGCAAATTCCCTCAGCTTTTGCTTGTCTGGGAATTGTTTAATCCCACCATCATATTTAAATGATAGTCGTGCTGGATTCAGTATCCTTGGTTCAAGGCCCTTCTGTTTCATTGCATTAAGTATATCATGCCATTCTCTTCTGGCCTGTAGGGTTTCTGTTGAGAAGTCTAATGTTAGCCTGATTGGTTTTCCTTTATAGGTGACCTTTTTCTCTCTAGCTGCCTTTAAAACTCTTTCCTTGTCCTTGATCCTTGCCATTTTAATTACTATGTGTCTTGGTGTTGTCCTCCTTGGATCCTTTCTGTTGGGGGTTCTGTGTAATTCCATGGTCTGTTCGATTATTTCCTCCCCCAGTTTGGGGAAGTTTTCAGCAATTATTTCTTCAAAGACAGTTTCTATCCCTTTTCCTCTTTCTTCTTCTTCTGGTACTCCTATAATACGAATGTTATTCCTTTTGTATTGGTCACATATTTCTCTTTGTGTTGTTTCATTCCTGGAGATCCTTTTATCTCTCTCTATGTCAGCTTCTATACGTTCCTGTTCTCTGGCTTCTATTCCTTCAATGGCCTCTTGCATCTTATCCATTCTGCTTATAAATCCTTCCAGGGATTGTTTCACTTCTGTGATCTCTTTCCTGACATCTGTGATCTCCTTCCGGACTTCATCCCACTGCTCTTGCATTTTTCTCTGCATCTCATCCCATTGTCTGGCATTTTTCTCTGCATCTCTGTCAGCATGTTCATGATTTTTATTTTGAATTCTTTTTCAGGAGGACTTGTTAAGTCTGTCTCCTTCTCAGGTGTTGTCTCTGTGATCTTTGTCTGCCTGTAGTTTTGCCTTTTCATGGTGATAGAGATAGTTTGCAGATCTGGTACAAGTGACCGCTGGAAGAGCTTCCCTTCTTGTTGGTTTGTAGCCTTTTCCTGGGAGAATAGCGACCTCTAGTGGCTTGTGCTGGGCAGCTGTGCGCAGACAGGGCTTCCACTTCCTGCTCAGTTGCTTTGGGGTTTATCTCCACTGTTGCTGTGGGCTTGGCCTGGCTGTAGCTGTTCCTCCAAAATGGTGGAGCCTCGTTGGAGGGGGAGCGGCCAGGAGGCTATTTATCTCTGTAAGGGGCCTCTGTGCTCCCTGCTGCCCAGGGGGTTAGAGTGCCCAGAGATCCCCAGATTCCCTGCCTCTGGTCTAAGTGACCTGTCCTACCCCTTTAAGACTTCCAGAAAGCACTCTCCAAACCAAAACAACAACAGCAACAATGAGAGAGGGAACAGAAAGAAAAAAAAAAAGGAAAAAACAAGCGATTTTTTTTCTTTTTTTTTTGTCCTCAGGTGCTGGTCCCAGGCACCCGCTCACTGGTCCTGCTGCCCTGTCTCCCTAGCACCAGTGTCCCAGTCCTTTCAAGGCTTCCAAAAAGCACCCACCCACCGGTCCCGCAGGGAAGGAACACTCGATATTCTTTGTCCTCAGGCACTGGTCCCAGGCACCTGCTCACCAGTCCCGCCGCCCTGCCTCCCTAGCACTGGGGTCCCTGTCCCTTTAAGGCTTCCAAAAAGCACTCGTCAAAAAGAGAGAAAAAAAGGGAAAAAACGCGCGATTTCCTCCGTCCTCAGGCGCCAGTCCCAGGCACCTGCTCACCAGTCCCGCCACCCTGCCTCCCTAGCAACGGGGGCCCGTCCCTTTAAGGCTTCCAAAAAGCACTCGCAAAAAAAAAAAAAAAAAACCGCTCGGGTTTCTTTCCACCCGCCGGGTGCCGGGGGGAGGGGCGCTCGGGACCCGCCGGGCCGGGGCTTGTATCTTACCCCCTTCGCAAGGCGCTGGGTTCTTGCAGGTGTGGATGTGGTCTGGATGTTGTCCTGTGTCCTGTGGTCTCTATTTTAGGAAGATTTTTCTTTGTTATATTTTCATAGCTCTATGTGTTTTTGGGAGGAGATTTCCACTGTTCTACTCACGCCGCCATCCTGGCTACGCCCCCCCCCCACTTTCATTTTTCTCTACTTCTTTCCTTCCTTCTTTCTTTCTATCTTCTTTTTTGCGTCTTTCATGTGTTTCATTCATTTCTCTCTCTTTTCTTACTTTCTTTCCTTTCTTTTCTTTTCTTTCTTCTTTAGTTCTTTCTTCTTCCTTCTTTCTTCTTCCTTTCTTCTCTCTCAGGTATTACATCTTCCTTTCATTCCTTCTTTCCTTCATTCTTTTTTCTTCTTTCATTCTTTTTTTTTCTTTTTTTCTTCTTTCTTCCTTTGCCTTCCTTTGTTTGTTTCATTCTTTTTCCTTCATATTCCTTTCTTCTTTCTTTGTTTCATTCATCTTTCTTTGTCTCTGTCCTTCCTTCCTTTCCTTTAGTCTACTTTTCTTTTTTTTTTTTTTCTCATTCTTTCTTTCTTTCGTCTTTTCACTTTCATTTTTTTCTTCTTGTTTCCTTTTGTTTTTCTTTTTTTCTTCTTTTTTGCATCTTTCATGTCTTTCATTCATACTTTTTCTTTTTTTTTTTCTTTCTTCTTTCCTTCTTTCTTCTTCCATCTTTCTTTCTTTCTTTCTTTCTTTCTTTCTTTCTTTCTTTCTTTCTTTCTTTCTTTCTTTCTTTCTTTCTTTCTTTCTTTCTTTCTTTCTTTCTTTCTTTCTTTCTTTCTTCTCTCTCAATTCTTCCATCTTCCTTTCATTCCGTCTTTCATTCTTTTTTTCTTCTGTCATTCTTTTTTTCTCTCTTCTTTCTTCTTTTCCCTCCTTTATTTCTTTCATTCTTCTTTTCCTCATATTACCTTCTTCTTTCTTTGTTTCATTCATCTTTCTTTGTCTCTTTCCTTCCTTTCTTTCCTTTAGTCTTCATTTCTCTTTTTTTTCTTTCTCATTCTTTCTTTCTTTCTTCTGTCTTTTCACTTTCATTTTTCTCTCCTTGTTTCCTTCCTTCTTTTTTCTATCTTCTTTTTTGCCTCTTTCATGGATTTCATTCATTCTTTCTCTCTTTTCTTCCTTTCTTTCCTTTCGATTCTTTTCTTTCTTTACTTCTTTCTTCTTCTTTCTCTCTGCTTCCTTTCTTTCTTCCATCTCAAGTCTTTCATCTTCCTTTCATTCCGTCTTTCTTTCATTCTTTTTTTCTTCTTTCATTCTTTTTTTTCTTCTTTCTTCTTTTGACTTCCTTTCTCTCTTTCATTCTACTTTCCTTCATATTACATTCTTCTTTCTTTGTTTCTTCCATCTTTCTTTGTCTCTTTCCTTCCTTTCTTTCCTTTAGTCTTCTTTTCTCTTTTTTTCTTTCTCATTCTTTCTTTCTTTCGTCTTTTCACTTTCATTTTTCTCTCCTTGTTTCCTTCTTTCTTTCCATCGTTTTTGCGTCTTTCATGTCTTTCATTCATTCTTTCTCTCTTTTCTATTCTTTCTTCTTTCCTTCTTTCTTTCTTCTTCTTTCTTTCTTCTCTCTCAAGTCTTTCATCTTCCTTTCATTCCTTCTTTCTTTCATTCTTTTTTTCTGTCTTTCTTCTTTCTTCTTTTGCCTTCCTTCCTTTCATTTTTCTTCCTCCATATTACTTTCTGCTTTCTTTGTTTCCTTCATCTTTCTTTGTCTCTTTCCTTCCTATCTTTACTTTAGTCTTCCTATCTCTTTTTCCTTCTTTCTCATTCTTTCTTTCGTCTTTTCACTTTCCTTTTTCTCTCCTTGTTTCCTTCATTCTGTCTTTCTGTCTTCTTTTTTGCGTCTTTCATATCTTTCATTCATTCGTTCTTTCTTTCTTTCCTTTCTTTTCTTTTCTTTCTTCTTCGTTCTTCTTTCTTTATTCTGTCTCAAGTCTTTCATCTTCCATTCATTCCTTCTTTCCTTCATTCTATTATTCGTCTTTCATTCTTTATTTCTGTCTTCTTTCTTCTTTCTTTTTCCTTTCTTTCTTCCGTTCTTCCTTCCTTCTTATTACTTTCTTCTTTCTTTTTTTTTTACATCTTTCTTTCTGTCCTTCCTTCCATTCTTTCCTTTAGTCTTCCTTTCTTTTTTTCTCTCTCTTTCATTCTTTGATCTTTTCACTTTTTTGTCTCTCCTTGTTTCCTCTCTCATTTCTTTCTTTCTATCTTCTTTTTTTTGTCTTTCTTTTCTTTCTTTCATTTTTTCTTTTTTTTTGTCGTTTCTTTCATTCTTTTCTTTCTTCTTTGTTTTTTCTTCTTTCTTTCTTCTTTCTTTCTTTCTTCTCTCTTAGGTCTTTCATCTTGCTTTCATTCTTTCCTTCATTTTTTCTTCTTTCATTCTTTCTTTCCGTCTTTCTTCTTTTGTCTTCCTTCCTTTCATTCTTCTTTCCTTCATATTACTTTCTTCTTTCTTTGTTTCCTTCATCTTTGTCTCTTTCCATCCTTTCTTTACTTTAGTGTTCCTTTCTTTTTTATTTGTTTCTCTTTATTTCTTTGTTTCTTTTCCCTTTTTACTTTTATTTTTCTCTTCTTTTTTTCTTCCTTCTTTCTTTCTTTCTTTCTTTCTATCTTTGGCATCTTTCATGTCTTTCATTCATTCATTCTTTCTTTTCTTCTTTTCTTTCCTTTCTTTTCTTTTCTTTCTTCTTTCTTTCTTCTTCCTTCTTTCTTCTTTCTTTCTTCTCTCTCGAGTCTTTCATCTTCCTTTCATTCCTTCTTACTGACATTCTTTTTTTCCTTTCATTCTCTTTTTCTGTCGTTCTTCTTTCTTCTTTTGCCTACCTTTCTTTCTTTCGTTCTTCTATCCTTCATATTACTTTCTTCTTTCTTTTTTTCTCTCATCTTTCTTTGTCTCGTTTCTTCCTTTCTTTCCTTTAGTCTTCCTTTCTCTTTTTTCTTTCTCATTCTTTCTTTCTTTCTTTCGTCTTTTCCCATTTTTTCTCTCTCCTTGTGTCTTTCGTTCTTTCTTTCTATCTTCTTTTTTGCGTCTTTCATATCTTTCATTCATTCGTTCTTTCTTTTCGTTCTTCCTTTCCTGTCTTTTCTTTCTTCTTTCTTTCTTCTTCCTTCTTTCTTCTTTCTTTCTTCTCTCTCAGGTCTTTCATTTAGCTTTCTTCCTCTCATTCTTTCTTCTTTCATTCTTTTTTTGTCTTTCTTCTTTCTTCTTTTGCCTTCTTTTCTTTCTTTCGTTCTTCTTTCCTTTTGCCTTCTTTTCTTTCTTTCGTTCTTCTTTCCTTCATATTACTTTCTTCTTTCTGTTTCTTTCTTTATCTCTTTCCTTCCTTTCTTTTCATCAGTCTTCCTTCCTTTTTTTCTTTCTCATTCATTCATTCATTCTTTCTTTCTTTCTTTCTTCTTTTCACCTTTTTTCTCTCTTTGTTTCCCTCATTCTTTCTTTTTTCTATCTTTTTTTTTTGGACTTTCATCTCTTTCATTCATTTTTTCTTTCTTTTCATCCTTTCTTTCATTCTTTTCTTTTCTTTCCCCTCTTTCTTCTTCCTTCTTTCTTCTCTCTCAGGTCTTTCATCTTGCTTTCATTCTTTTTTTCATTCTTTTTTTTTTTTTTCATTCTTTTTTTTTGTCTTTCTTTATTCTTTCTTCTTTTTCTTCCCTTTCTTTCTTTCGTTCTTCTTTCCTTCATATTACTCTCTTCTTTCTTTGTTTCCTTCATCTTTCTTTGTCTCTTTCCATCCTTTCTTTACTTTAGTGTTCCTTTCCTTTTTTTCTTTCTCATTATTTTCTTCTTTCTTTCATCTTTTCTCTTTCATTTTTCTCTCCTTGTTTCCTTCCTTCTTTCTTTCTTTCTATCTTCTTTTTTGCATCATTCATTTCTTTAATTTTTTCTTTCTTTTCTTCCTTTCATTCCTTTCTTTCTTGTATCTTTCTTTTTCTTCCTTATTTCGTCTTTCTACTCTCACATGTTTCATCTTCCTTTCATCCTTCTTTCGTTTTTTCATTCTTTCTTTCTTCTTTCATTTTTTTTTCTGTCTATCTTTCTTCTTCTTTTGCCTTCCTTTCTTTCGTTCTTCTTTCCTTCATATTACTTTCTTCTTTCTTTGTTTCTTTAAATTTTTTTTCCTTCCTTTGTTTACTTTAGTCTTCCTTTCTCTTTTTACTTCTTTCTCATTCTTTCTTTCTGTATTTCGTCTTCTCACTGTCATTTTTCTCTCCTTGTTTCCTTCTTTCTTTCTTTCTATGTTCGTTTTTGCATCTTTCATTTCTTTTTTTCATTCTTTCATTCTTTTCTTCCTTTCCTTTCTTTCCTTTTCTTTTTTCTTTCTTTTTTCTTCTTCCTTCTTCTTTCTTTCTTCTCTCTCAGGTCTCTTATGTTGCTTTCATTCTTGCTTTCTTTCTTTCTTCTTTCTTCTTTTGCCTTCCTTCCCTTCATTCTTCTTTCCTTCATATTAGTTTATTCTTTGTTTCTTTAATCTTTCTTTGTCTCTTTCCTTCCTTTCTTTCCTTCAATCTTCCTTTCTCTTTTTCTTTCTTTCTCATTCTTTCTTTCATCTTTTCTCTTTCATTTTTCTCTCCTTGTTTCCTTCCTTCTTTCTTTCTATCTTTTGCGTCTTTCATGTCCTTCATTCATTCATTCTTTTCTTCCTTTATTTTCTTTTCTTTTTAGTCTTTCTTTCTTCTTTCTTTCTTCTCTCTCAAGTCTTTCTCTTTCCTTTTATTCTTTTTTCTTTCATTCTTTTTTCCCTTTCATTCTTTTTTTCTGCCTCTCTTCTTTCGTCTTTTGCCTTCCGCTCTTTCTTTCGTTCTTCTATCCTTCATATTACTTTCTTCTTTCTTTGTTTCTCTCATCTTTCTTTTTCTCTTTTCTTCCTTTCTTTCCTTTTGTCTTCCTTTCTCTTTTTTCTTTCTCATTCTTTCTTTCTTTCGTCTTTTCCCATTTTTCTCTCTCCTTGTTTCTTTCGTTCTTTCTTTCTTCCTATCTTCTTTTTTGCATCTTTCATGTCTCATTCATTCGTTCTTTCTTTTCGTCCTTTCTTTCCTTTCTTTTCTTTTCTTTCTTCTTTCTTTCTTTCTTCTTCCTTCTTTCTTCTTTCTATCTTTTCTCTCTGGTCTTTCGTTTTGCTTTCATTCTTTCTTTCTTTCTTCCTTTCTTCTTTCATTCTTTTTTTTGTCTTTCTTCTTTTGCTTTCCTTTCTTTCGTTCTCATTTCCTTCATATTACTTTCCCCTTTCTTTGTTTCTTTCATCTTTCTTTGTCTCTTTCCATCCTTTCTTTACTTTAGTCTTCTTTTCTCTTTTATTTCTTTCTCATTCTTTCTTTCTTTCGTCTTTTCACTTTCATTTTTCTCTCCTTGTTTCTTTCCTTCTTTCTTTCTATCTTTTGTGTCTTTCATGTCTTTCATTCATTCTTTCTTTCTTTTCTTCCTTTCTTCCCTTTTTTTCTTTTCTTCTTTCTTCTCTCTCAAGTCTTTCATCTTCCTTTCATTCCTTCTGTCTTTCATTCTTTTTTCTTCTTTCATTCTTTTTCTCTTTTTCTTTTTTCTTCTTTTGCCTTCCTTCCTTTCTTTCATTCTTCTTTCCTTCATATTACTTTCTTCTTTCTTTCTTTCTTTCATCTTTCTTTGTCTCTTTCCTTCATTTCTTTCCTTCAGTCTTCATTTCTCTTATGTTCTTGCTCATTCTTTCTTTCTGTCTTTTGTTTTTTCACTTTCATTTTTCTCTTCTTGTTTCCTTCTTTCTTTCTATCTACTTTTTTTGTCGTCATGTGTTTCATTCATTCTTTCTTTCTTTTCTTCCTTTATTTCCTTTCTTTTCTTTTCTTTCTTCTTTCCTTCTTTCTTCTTTCTTCTTCCTTTCTTTTTTCTCTCTCAAGTCTTTCATCGTCCTTTCATTCCTTCTTTCTTTCATTCTTTTTTTTTCTTTCGTTCTTTTTTTCTGTCTTTTTTTCTTCTTTTTTCTTTTGCCTTTCTCTCTTTCTTTCTTTCTTCTTTCCTTTTTATTACTTTCTTCTTTTTTTTTTTCTTTTATTTTTCTTTCTCTCTTTTCTTCCTTTCTCTCCTTTTTTCTTCTTTTTCTTTTTTCTTTCACATTCTTTCTTTCTTTCGTCTTTTCACTTTCATTTTTCTCTTCTTGTTTCCTTCCTGCTTTCTTTCTATCTTTTTTGCGTCTTTCATGTCTTTCATTCATTCTTTCTATCTTTTCTTTTCTTTCTTCTTTCTTTCTTACTTCTTCCTTCTTCTTTCTTAAGTCGTTCGCAATATTTCTTTTTATATCTTTCTTTCTTTCTTTCATTCTTTCTCCTTTCATTCTTTTTTTCTGCCTCTCATTCTTCTCTTGCCTTCCTTCCTTTCTTTCGTTGATTTTTCCTTCAGATTACTGTCTACATTCTCTGTTTCTTTCATCTTTCTTTGTCTCTTTCCTTCATTTCTTTCCTTTAGTCTTCTTTTCTCTTTTTATTTCTTTCTCTTCTTTTTTTCTTTTTTTCATCTTTTCACTTAAATTTTTTTCCTTGTTTCCTCCATCCTTTCTTTATACCCTATTTTTTGTGTCTTTCATTCATTCTTTCTTCCTTTTCTTCCTTTCCTTTCTTTCTCTTCTTTCTTCTTTCTTTCCTCTTCCTTCTCTCGTCATTCTTTCTTCTTTCTTCAGTCTTTCATCGTTCTTCATTTCTTTGTTTTTCCTTTCATTCTTCTTTCTTTCACTCTTTCTTTCTTCTTTCATTCTTTTTTCTCCCTCTCTTTCTTCTTTTGCCTGTCTTTCTGTCTTTCATTCTTCTTTCCTTCATATTACTGTCTTCTTTCCTTGTTTCTTTCATCTTTCATTGTCTCTTTCCTTCCTTTCTTTCCTTTAGTTTCCTTTCTTTTTCTTTCTTTCTTTCTTTCATCTTTTCACTTTAATTTTTCTCTCATTGTTTCCTTCATTCTTTCTTTCCATCTTCTTTTTTGCGTCTTTCATGTCCTTCTTCCATTCTTTCTTTTCTTCCTTTCTTTCTTTTGTTTTTTGTTTCTTTTTTCTTTTTTTTTTTTTTCTTCTTTCTTTCTTTATATCGTCTAGCCTTCATTCTTCTTTCTTTCTTTCACTGATTCTTCTTTCTTTTTCTTTCTTTCTTTCTTTCTTTCTTTCTTTCTTTCTTTCATTCTTTCTTTCTTTTTCTTTCTTTCTTTCTTTCTTTCTTTCTTTCTTTCTTTCTTTCTCTTTTTCTTACTTTCTTCTTTCTTCTTCTTTCATCTTTCTTAATTCCATCGTCTTACTTTGTTCTTTCTCTTTCCTATATCTTTCTGTCTTTCTTTCCTTCTTTGTTTCCTTTCCTTTAGTCTTTCTTGCTCTCTTTGTTCTTTCTCTCTTATTCTTTCTTTTATTCATCTTTTGACTCTCATTTTTCTTTTCTTTTTTTTTTCATCTTTCTTTTATTCATTCTTCTTTATTTCACCTTGTATCTTTCTTACTTTTCTTCCTTTCTTTTCTTTTCTTTTCTTTCTTCTTTCATCTTCCCTTCTTTTTTTCTTTTTTCTATCTTTTTTTCCATGCTTCTGTCTTTCTTTACATCTTTCTTTCTATCTTTCTTTCTTTCTTTCTTTCTTTCTTTCTTTCTTTCTTTCTTTCTTTCTTTCTTTCTTTCTTTCTTTCTTTCTTTCTTTTTTTCTTTCTTTCTTTTTTTCTTTCTTATTTCTTTTGATCTGTTTCTTTCTGTATTTCTTTCTTCTGTCTTTCTATCCTTCTTCTTTCCTTTGTCTTACTTTATTCTTTCTGTTTCTTCCATCTTTCTGTCTTTCTTTCCTTCCTTCTCTCTTTGCTTCCTTTATTTCCTTTAGTCTTTACTTTCTCTCTTTGATGTTTCTCTCTTATCATTTCTTTTTTACATCTTTTGTCTTTCATCTTTCTTTCTTTTCTTTGTTTTTTCATCTTTCTTTCTTTCTTCTTTCTTTAGACTTATATGTCTTTGTTTCTTACTTTTCTTACTTTCTTTCCTTTGCTTTTCTTTCTTCTTTCACCTTTCTTTCTTTACACCTTTCTTTCTTTCTTTCTTTCCGTATTTCTTTCATTTTTTCTGCTGCCTTCTTTCGTCTTTCTTTTTTCTTTCTTATGTCTTTCTTTCATCTTTGTTTATTTCATCAACCCTTCTTTCCTCTTTATTTCTTTCCTTCATTCATTCTTTATTCTTTTGATCTTTTTCTTTCTTCATTCTTCCTTCAACTTTCTTTTTTCTTTCCTCCTTCTTTCTTCCTTTTTTCTTTTTTTCTTTCATCTTCCTGTCTGTTTTCTTTTTCTTTTCTTTCCTTCCTTTTGTGTTTCTTTCTCTCTTTGTTCTTTCTTTCTTACTCTTTCTTTCATTCTTTCTTTCGTATTTTGACTTTCATCATTCTTTCATTGTTTCTTTCATTCTTTCTTTCTTCTTTTTTCCATCTTTCATGTCTTTCATTCATTCTTTCTTTTCTTTATTTCTTTCCATTCTTCCCTTTCTTTTTTCTTTTTTTTTTTCTCCTTTCTTTTTTTCTTTTTTTCTTTCTTCTCTCTTTCTTTCTTTTTTTTTTCCTTTCTTTTTTCTTTTTTTCTCTCTTTCTTTTTTTTTTTTTCCTTATTCCATCTTCTTTCTTGTCTTTCCTGTTTCTTTCATCATCCTTTCTTCCTTCTTTCATTCTTCTGTCTGTCTTTTCTCTTTCTGCCACTTTTTTTTTTTTTTTTCGTCCCTTTTCTTTCTTTCTTTCTTCTTTCCTTTGTGTTACTTTCTTTTTTTTTTTTTTCTTCTTTCTTTCTGTTTTTTTTCTCTTTCCTTCCTTTCATTCTGTTTGTCTTTATTTCTCTCTCTGTTCTTTTCTTCCTCTTTCTTTCTTCCATCTTTTGACATTCATCTTTCTTTCATTGTTTCTTTCACTCTTTATTTCTTTTTTCTTTTTTCATCTTTCATTCTTTCATTCTTTTCTTCCTTTCTTTGTCTTTTTTTCTTTCTTGTGTTTCTTCTTTTCTTCTCTTTCTTCATATTTTCTTTCTGTTTTTCCTTTTTTCTTTTTTCTTCTTTTATTTCTTTCTTTTTTCCCTCCTTTTTTCTTTCTTTCTTTCATTCTTTCTCTTTTCTCTTTCCTCTCTTTTCTTACTTTCTTTCTTTCGTTTTTTTTTGCTTTGTCTTTATTTCTTTCTTCTCTTTTTCTTTTTTTCCTTTCTTTTTCTTTCTATCTTCCTTCCTTCCTTCCTTCTTTCTTTCTTTCTTTCTTTCTTTCTTTCTTTCTTTCTTTCTTTCTTTCTTTCTTTCTTTCTCTCTTTCTGTCTGTCTCTTTCTTTCTTCTTCCTTATTTCGCCTTTCTTTCAGTCTTCTTTCTTTTCTTGCATCTTTCTTTCCTCATCCTTTCTTCCTTCTTTCATTCTTTCTTCTTTCGTTCTTTGTTCTATCTACCTGTCTTCTTTCTTCTTTCGCCTTTCTTTCTTTCTTTCTTCTGTCCATCATCTTACTTTCTTCATTCTTTGTCACTTTCATCTGTCTGTTTTATTTCTCTCTCCTTACTTTCTTCCCTTTAGTCTTTCTTTCTTTCTTTCTTTCTTTCTTTCTTTCTTTCTTTCTTTCTTTCTTTGTTCTTTCTTTCTTACTCTTTCTTTCATTCTTTGTTCCGTCTTTTGACTTTAGTCTTTCTTTCCTTGTTTCTTTCATTCCTTCTTTATTCTTTTTTGCATCTTTCATGTCTGTCATTCATTCTTTCTGTCTTTTCTTCCTTTCTTTCTTTCTTTTCTTTCTTTCCTTCATTATATCTTTCTTTTGCCTTTCTGTCTTCTCTCTTTCTTTCTTTTTTTTCTTTCTTCTTCCGTATTTCATCTTTCATTCTTTCTTCTTTCTGAAATCTTTCATCTTTCTTTCTTTTATCTTCCTTTCTTTCTTCTTTATTTCTTACATTCTTTCTTTCTTCTGTCATTGTTTTATATTTCTGCGTTTCTTTCTTCATTCTTCTTTCTTTCTTTCTTCTTTCCTTCATCTTATTTTCTTCTTTCATTGTCTCTCATCTTTCTGTCTGTTTTTTTCTCTTTCCTTACTTTCTTTCCTTTAGTCTTTCTTTCTTTCTCTGTTTGTTCTTTCTTCTCTTTCTTTCATTCTTTGTTCCTTCTTTTGTCTTTCATCTTTCTTTCCTTGTTTCTTTCATTCCTTCTTTCTTCTTTTTTGCATCTTTCATGTCTTTCATTCATTCTTTCTGTCTTTTCTTCCTTTCTTTCCTTTCTTTTCTTTCTTTCCTTCTTTAGTCTTTATATCTTTCTTTCTTTCACCTTTCTGTCTTCTCTCTTTCTTTCTTCCTTTTTTTCTTCTTCCATATTTCATCTTTCATTCTTTCTTTCTTCTTTCTGAAATCTTTCATCTTTCTTTCTGTCATCTTCCTTTCTTCCTTCTTTATTTCTTACATTCTTTCTTTCTTCTGTCATTCTTTTATATTTCTGCCTTTCTTTCTTCTTTCTCCTTTCTTTCATTCTTTCTTTCTTCTTTCATTCTTTTTTTCCTTCTCTTTGTTTCGTTTTTTCCCTTCCTTTCTTTCGATCTTCTTTCCTTCATATTTCTTTCTTCTTTCTTTGTTTCTGTCATCTTTCTTTGTGTCATTCCTTCCTTTCTTTCTTTAGTCTTCCTTTCTCTTTTTCTTTCTCATTTTTCTCTCTTTCTTACGTCTTTTCAGTTTCATTTTTCTCTCCTTGTTTCCTTCATTCTATATTTCTATCTTCTTTTTTGCATCTTTCATGTCTTTCATTCATTCTTTCTTTTCTTCCTTTCTTTCCTTTTATTTCTTCTTTATTCTTTCTTCTTCCTTCTTTCATCTTTCGTTCTTTCTTCTGTCTTAAGTCTTTCTACTTCTTTCTTTCTTTCATATTCCTTCTTTCTTCTTTCTTTCTTTCTTCTTGCTTTCTCTTTTTTTTTTTCTTTTTTCTTTCTTCCTTTTCCTTCCTTTCTTTCTTTCGTTCTTTTTTCCCTCGTTTTGCTTTCTTCTTTCTTTGTTTATTTCCTCTTTCTTTGTTTTTTTCGTTCTTTTCTTTGATTTAGTCTTCGTTCCTCTTTTTCTTTCATTCTCATTCTTTCTTTCGTGATTTCACTTTCATTTTTGTCTCATTGTTTCCTTCTTTCTTTCTATCTTCTTTGCGTCTTTCATATCTTTCATTCATTCTTTCTATCTTTTCCTTTCCTTCCTTTTTTATTTTACTTTCTTTTTTCTCTCTTTCTTGTTCGATGATTCGTCTTATTTTCTTCTTTCTTAAGTCTTTCGCCTTCTTTCTTTTTTTCATCTTCCTTTCTTTCTTCTTTCTTCCTTTCATTCTTTCTTCTTTCATTATTTTTTTAGTCTTTCTTTCTTCTTTTGTCTTTCTTTCATTCATCTTTCTTTCATGTTACGTTCTTCTTTCTTTGTCTCCTTTCTTTCCTTTAGTCGTCGTTTCTCTTTTTCTTTCTTTCGCATTCTTTCTTTCTTTCTTTTGTGTATTCACTTTCATTTTTTTCTCCTTGTTTCCTTCATTCTTTTTTTCTATCTTCTTTTTTGCGTCTTTCATGTCTTTCATTCTTTTTATCTTTGTTTTCTTCCTTTCTTTCCTTTGTTATTTCTTTCTTCTTCCTTCTTACATCTTTCTTTCTTTTTTCTTTAGTCTTTCATCTTTCCTTCTTTCTGTCATCTTCCTTTCTTTCTTTTCTTTCATTCTTCCTTTCTTCTTTCATTCTTTTTTGCTGTCTTTCTTTCTTTCTCCTTTTGCATCCCTTTCTTTCATTCGTTCGGCCTTCATTCATATTTCTTTATTCTTTCTTTGTTTCTTTCGTCTTTCTTGGTCTCTTTCCTTCCTTTCTTTCCGTTAGTCTTCCTTTCTCTTTTTCTTGCTTTCTCATTCTTTCTTTCTTTCTTTCTTTCTTTCGTCTTTTCACTTTCATTTTTCTCTAATTATTTCCTTCTTTCTTTCTTTCTTTCTTCTTTTTTCGTCTTTCATATCTTTCATTTGTTCTTTCTTTCTTTTCTTCCTTCCTTTCTTTTTTTTCTTTTCCTTGTCGTTCTTTCTTCTTCCTTCTTAAGACTTTTGCCTTCTTTCTTTTTTTCTTCTTCCTTTCTTTCTTCTTTCTTTCTTCCTTTGTTTCTTTCTTCTTTCTTTCTTTTTTTTTTCTTTTTTTCTTTTGCCTTCCTTTATCTGTTTGTTCTTCTTTCCTTCATTTTATTTTTTTCTTTGTTTCTTTCATCTTTCTTTGTCTCTTTTCTTCATTTCTTTCCTTTAGTCTTCCTTTCTCTATTTCTTTCTTTCTCATTCTTTCTTTCATCTTCTCACTTTCATTTTTGTCTCCTTTCCTTCATTCCTTCTTTCTATATTCTTTTTTGTTTCTTTCATCTGTCTCATTCCTTCTTTCTTTCTTTTGTTTCTTTCCCTGCTTTTCTTTTCTTTCTTCTTTTTTTCTTTCCTCTTCCTTTTTTCATCATTCTTTCTGTCCTCATAAGTCCTTCGCCTACTTTCTTTTTTTTTTCGTCCTTCTTTCTTCTTTCTTTCTTTTTTTTTTTCTTTTTTCTTTCTTTTTTTGTGTTTCTTCTTTTTTCTTTTTCCGGTCTTTCTTTCTTTCTTCTTTCCTTCATTTTACTGTCTTCTATCTTTGTTTATTTCATCTTTCTCTGTCTGTTTCCTTCCTTTCTTTCGTTTAGTCTTCCTTTCTCTATTTCTTTCTTTCTTTCTTTCGTCTTTTCACTTTCATTTTTCTCTCCTTGTTTCCTTCATTCTTTTTTTCTATCTTCTTCATTGCGTATTTCGTTTCTCTTATTCATTCTTTCTTTCTTTTCTCCCTTTCCTTCCTTTCTTTTCTTTTCTTTCTTGTTTCTTTCTTTCTTCTTCCTTCTTTCGTCTTTCTTTCATCTTTCTTAAGTCTTTTGCCTTCTTTCTTTTTTTCATCTTAATTCTTTCTTCCTTTTTTCTTTCATTCTTTCCTCTTTCATTCTATTTTCTGTCTTTCTGTCTTCTTTCTTTTTTTGCCTTCCTTTTTTTCATTCTTCATTTCTTCATATTGCTATCTTCTTTCTTTTTTTCTTTCTTCTTTCTTTGTCTCTTTCCTTACATTCTTTCCTTTTAGTCTTCCTTTCTCTTTTTCTTTCTTTCTCATTCTTTCTTTTGTTCTTTCGTCTTTTCACTTTCATTTTTCTCTCCTTCTTTCCTTTTTTCTTTCTTTCCTTCTTTCTTCTTTTTTTCTTCTTTCATGTATGTCTCTCATTCTTTCTTTCTTTCCTTCCTTTCCAGTCTTTTCTTTTCTTTCTTCTTTCCTTCTTTCTTCTTTCTTCTTCCTTTCTTTTTTCTCTCTCAAGTCTTTCATCGTCCTTTCATTCCTTCTTTCTTTCATTCTTTTTTCTTCTGTCGTTCTTTTTTTCTGTCTTTTTTTCTTCTTTCTTCTTTTGCCTTCCTTTCTTTCATTCTTCTTTCCTTTATATTACTTTCTTCTTTTTTTGTTTCTTTCATCTTTCTTTGTCTCTTTCCTTCCTTTCTTTCCTTTAGTCTTCTTTTTCTTTTTTCTTTCTCATTCTTTCTTTCTTTCATCTTTTCACTTTCATTTTTCTCTTCTTGTTTCCTTCCTTCTTTCTTTCTATCTTTTTTGCGTCTTTCATGTCTTTCATTCATTCTTTCTATCTTTTCTTTTCTTTCTTCTTTCTTTCTTACTTCTTCCTTCTTCTTTCTTAAGTCGTTCGCATTCTTTCTTTTTTTATCTTTCTTTCTTTCTTTCATTCTTTCTCCTTTCATTCTTTTTTTCTGCCTCTCATTCTTCTCTTGCCTTCCTTCCTTTCTTTTGTTTATTTTTCCTTCATATTACTGTCTACCTTCTCTGTTTCTTTCATCTTTCTTTGTCTCTTTCCTTCATTTCTTTCCTTTAGTCTTCTTTTCTCTTTTTATTTCTTTCTCATTCTTTCTTTCTTTCGTCTTTTCACTTTCATTTTTCTCTCCTTGTTTCCTCCATCCTTTCTTTATACCCTATTTTTTGTGTCTTTCATGTCTTTCATTCATTCTTTCTTCCTTTTCTTCCTTTCCTTTCTTTCTCTTCTTTCTTCTTTCTTTCCTCTTCCTTCTCTCGTCATTCTTTCTTCTTTCTTCAGTCTTTCATCCTTCTTCATTTCTTTGTTTTTCCTTTCATTCTTCTTTCTTTCACTCTTTCTTCTTTCATTCTTTTTTCTCCCTCTCTTTCTTCTTTTTCCTGTCTTTCTGTCTTTCATTCTTCTTTTCTTCATATTACTGTCTTCTTTCCTTTTTTCTTTCATCTTTCATTGTTTCTTTCCTTCCTTTCTTTCCTTTAGTTTTCTTTCTTTTTCTTTCTTTCTTTCTTTCATCTTTTCACTTTAATTTTTCTCTCATTGTTTTCTTCCTTCTTTTTTTTCATCTTCTTTTTTTCGTCTTTCATGTCCTTCTTCCATTCTTTTTTTTCTTCCTTTCTTTCTTTTGTTATTTGTTTCTTCTTTCTTATGTCTTTCTTTCTTTATATCGTCTAGCCTTCATTCTTCTTTCTTTCTTTCACTGATTCTTCTTTCTTTTTCTTTCTTTCTTTCTTTCTTTCTTTCTTTCTTTCTTTCTTTCTTTCTTTCTTTCTCTTTTTCTTTCTTTCTTTCTTTCTTTCTTCTTCTTTCATCTTTCTTAATTCCATTGTCTTACTTTGTTCTTTCTCTTTCTTATATCTTTCTGTCTTTCTTTCCTTCTTTGTTTCCTTCCTTTCCTTTAGTCTTTCTTGCTCTCTTTGTTCTTTCTCTCTTATTCTTTCTTTTATTCATCTTTTGACTCTCATTTTTCTTTTCTTTCTTTTTTCATCTTTCTTTTATTCATTCTTTATTTTACCTTGTATCTTTCTTACTTTTCTTTCTTTCTTTGCTTTTCTTTTCTTTCTTCTTTCATCTTCCCTTTTTTCTTTCTTTCTTCAATCTTTCTTTGCATGCTTCTGTCTTTCTTTACATCTTTCTTTCTTTCTTTCTTTCTTTCTTTCTTTCTTTCTTTCTTTCTTTCTTTCTTTCTTTCTTTCTTTCTTTCTTTCTTCCTTTCTTTCTTTCTTTCTTTCTTTCTTATTTCTTTTGATCTGTTTCTTTCTGTATTTCTTTCTTCTGTCTTTCTATCCTTCTTCTTTCCTTTGTCTTACTTTATTCTTTCTGTTTCTTCCATCTTTCTGTCTTTCTTTCCTTCCTTCTCTCTTTGCTTCCTTTATTTCCTTTAGTCTTTACTTTCTCTCTTTGATGTTTCTCTCTTATCATTTCTTTTTTACATCTTTTGTCTTTCATCTTTCTTTCTTTTCTTTGTTTTTTCATCTTTCTTTCTTTCTTCTTTCTTTAGACTTATGTCTTTGTTTCTTACTTTTCTTACTTTCTTTCCTTTTCTTTTCTTTCTTCTTTCACCTTTCTTTCTTTACACCCTTCTTTCTTTTTTTCTTTTCCTTTTTCTTTCTTTTTTTTTTCTGCCTTCTTTTTTATTTCTTTTTTTTTTCTTTTATCTTTTTTTTATCTTTGTTTATTTCATCAACCCTTCTTTCCTCTTTATTTCTTTCCTTCAATCATTCTTTATTCTTTTGATCTTTTTCATACTTCATTCTTCCTTCAACTTTCTTTCTTCTTTCCTCCTTCTTACTTCCTTCTTTCTTTGTTTCTTGCATCTTCCTGTCTGTTTTCTTTTTCTTTCCTTTCCTTCCTTTAGTGTTTCTTTCTCTCTTTGTTCTTTCTTTCTGACTCTTTCTTTCATTCTTTCTTTCGTATTTTGACTTTCATCATTCTTTCATTGTTTCTTTCATTCTTTCTTTCTTCTTTTTTCCATCTTTCATGTCTTTCATTCATTCTTTCTTTTCTTAATTTCTTTCCATTCTTCCCTTTCTTTCATCTTTCTTTCTTTCACCTTTCTTTCTTTCTTTCTTTCTTTCTTTCTTCTCTCTTTCTTTCTTTCTTTTTTCCTTTCTTTTTTCTTTCTTCCTGTCTTTCTTTCTTTCTTCTTCCTTATTCCATCTTCTTTCTTGTCTTTCCTGTTTCTTTCATCATCCTTTCTTCCTTCTTTCATTCTTCTGTCTGTCTTTTCTCTTTCTGCCATTCTTTTTTCTTTTTTCCTTCCCCTTTCTTTCTTTCTTTCTTCTTTCCTTTGTGTTACTTTCTTCTTTGTTTCTTTCATCTTTCTGTCTGTTTTCTTTCTCATTCCTTCCTTTCATTCTGTTAGTCTTTATTTCTCTCTCTGTTCTTTTCTTCCTCTTTCTTTCTTCCATCTTTTGACATTCATCTTTCTTTCGTTGTTTCTTTCACTCTTTATTTCTTTCTTCTTTTTGCATCTTTCATTCTTTCATTCTTTTCTTCCTTTCTTTGTCTTTCTTTCTTTCTTGTGTTTCTTCCTTTCTTCTCTTTCTTCATATTTTCTTTCTGTTTTTCCTTCTTTCTTTTTTCTACTTTCATTTCTTTCTTTTTTCCTTCCTGTTTTTTTTCTTTTTTTCTTTCTTTCTCTTTTCTCTTTTCTCTCTTTTTTTTCTTTCTTTCTTTCTTTTTTCTTTCCTTTGTCTTTATTTCTTTCTTCTCTTTTTCTTTTTTTCTTTTCTTTTTTTTTCTTTCTTCCTTCCTTCTTTCTTTCTTTTTTTTTCTTTCTTTTTTTCTTTCTTTCTTTCTCTCTTTCTGTCTGTCTCTTTCTTTCTTCTTCCTTATTTCGTCTTTTTTTCACTCTTCTTTCTTTTCTTGCATCTTTCTTTCCTCATCCTTTCTTCCTTCTTTCATTCTTTCTTCTTTCGTTCTTTGTTCTATCTACCTGTCTTCTTTCTTCTTTCGCCTTTCTTTCTTTCTTTCTTCTGTCCATCATCTTATTTCTTCATTCTTTGTCTCTTTCATCTGTCTGTTTTATTTCTCTCTCCTTACTTTCTTCCCTTTAGTCTTTCTTTCTTTCTTTCTTTCTTTCTTTCTTTCTTTCTTTCTTTCTTTCTTTGTTTTTTCTTTCTTACTCTTTCTTTCATTCTTTGTTCCGTCTTTTGTCTTTAGTTTTTCTTTCCTTGTTTCTTTCATTCCTTCTTTATTCTTTTTTGCATCTTTCATGTCTGTCATTCATTCTTTCTGTCTTTTCTTCCTTTCTTTCCTTTCTTTTCTTTCTTTCCTTCATTATATCTTTCTTTTGCCTTTCTGTCTTCTCTCTTTCTTTCTTCCTTTTTTTCTTTCTTCTTCCGTATTTCATCTTTCATTCTTTCTTCTTTCTGACGTCTTTCATCTTTCTTTCTTTCATCTTCCTTTCTTCCTTCTTTATTTCTTACATTCTTTCTTTCTTCTGTCATTCTTTTTTATTTCTGCCTTTCTTTCTTCTTTTTCCTTTCTTTCTTTCTTTCTTCTTTCCTTCATCTTTTTTTCTTCTTTCATTGTCTCTCATCTTTCTGTCTGTTTTTTTCTCTTTCCTTTCTTTCTTTCCTTTAGTCTTTCTTTCTTTCTCTGTTTGTTCTTTCTTCTCTTTCTTTCATTCTTTGTTCCTTCTTTTGACTTTCATCTTTCTTTCCTTGTTTCTTTCTTTGTATCTTCGTTTTTGCATCTTTCATGTCTTTCGTTCATTCTACTTTCTTTTCTTCCTTTCTTTCCTTTCTTTTCTTTCTTTCCTTCTTTAGTCTTTATATCTTTCTTTCTTTCACCTTTCTGTCTTCTCTCTTTCTTTCTTCCTTTTTTTCTTCTTCCATATTTCATCTTTTTTTCTTTCTTTTTTCTTTCTGTAATCTTTCTTCTTTCTTTCTTTCATCTTCCTTTCTTCCTTCTTTATTTCTTTCTTTCTTTCTTTCTTCTGTCATTCTTTTTTATTTCTGCCTTTCTTTCTTCTTTCTCCTTTCTTTTATTCTTTCTTTCTTTTTTCATTCTTTTTTTCCATCTCTTTGTTTCGTTTTTTCCCTTCCTTTCTTTCGATCTTCTTTCCTTCATATTACTTTCTTCTTTCTTTGTTTCCTTCATCTTTCTTTGTCTCTTTCCTTCCTTTCTTTCTTTATTCTTCTTTTCCCTTTTTCTTTCTCATTTTTCTCTCTTTCTTACGTCTTTTCAGTTTCATTTTTCTCTCCTTGTTTCCTTCATTCTATATTTCTATCTTCTTTTTTGCATCTTTCATGTCTTTCATTCATTCTTTCTTTTCTTCCTTTCTTTCCTTTTATTTCTTCTTTATTCTTTCTTCTTCCTTCTTTCATCTTTCGTTCTTTCTTCTGTCTTAAGTGTTTCAACTTCTTTCTTTCTTTCATATTCCTTCTTTCTTCTTTCATTCTTTCTTCTTGCATTCTCTTTTTGTCTTTCTTTCTTCTTTCTTCCTTTGCCTTCCTTTCTTTCTTTCATTCTTATTTCCCTCGTTTTGCTTTCTTCTTTCTTTGTTTATTTCTTCTTTCTTTGTCTCTTTCGTTTCTTTCTTTCATTTAGTTTTCGTTCCTCTTTTTCTTTCATTCTCATTCTTTCTTTCGTGATTTCACTTTCATTTTTGTCTCATTGTTTCCTTCTTTCTTTCTATCTTCTTTGCGTCTTTCATATCTTTCATTCATTCTTTCTTTCTTTTTCTTTTCTTCCTTTTTTATTTTTCTTTCTTTTTTTTTTCTTTTTTTTTCGATTATTCGTCTTTTTTTTTTCTTTTTTATTTCTTTTGTCTTTTTTCTTTTTTTTTTTTTCCTTTCTTTCTTCTTTCTTCCTTTCATTCTTTCTTCTTTCATTATTTTTTTAGTCTTTCTTTCTTCTTTTGTCTTTCTTTCATTCATCTTTCTTTCATGTTACGTTCTTCTTTCTTTGTCTCCTTTCTTTCCTTTAGTCGTCGTTTCTCTTTTTCTTTCTTTCGCATTCTTTCTTTCTTTCTTTTGTGTATTCACTTTCATTTTTATCTCCTTGTTTCCTTCATTCTTTCTTTCTATCTTCTTTTTTGCGGCTTTCATGTCTTTCATTCTTTTTATCTTTGTTTTCTTCCTTTCTTTCCTTTGTTATTTCTTTCTTTTTCTTTCTTACATCTTTCTTTTTTTTTTCTTTAGTCTTTCATCTTTCCTTCTTTCTGTCATCTTCCTTTCTTTCTTTTCTTTCATTCTTCCTTTCTTCTTTCATTCTTTTTTGCTGTCTTTCTTTCTTTCTCCTTTTGCATCCCTTTCTTTCATTCCTTCCGCCTTCATTCATATTTCTTTATTCTTTCTTTGTTTCTTTTGTCTTTCTTGGTTTCTTTCCTTCCTTTCTTTCCCTTTGTCTTTCTTTCTCTTTTTCTTGCTTTCTTATTCTTTCTTTCTTTTTTTTTTTCTTTTCTCTTTTCTCTTTCTTTTTTCTCTTATTTTTTCCTTTTTTCTTTCTTTCTTTCTTCTTTTTTGCGTCTTTCATGTCTTTCATTTGTTCTTTCTTTCTTTTCTTCCTTCCTTTCTTTTTTTTCTTTTCCTTGTCGTTCTTTCTTCTTCCTTCTTTCTTCTTTCTAAAGACTTTTGCCTTCTTTCTTTTTTTCATCTTCCTTTCTTTCTTCTTTCTTTCTTCCATTGTTTCTTTCATCTTTCATTCTTTTTTTTGTCTTTTTTTTTTTTTTCTTCCTTTTTCTTTTTTTTTTTCTTTCCTTCATTTTTTTTTTTTTTTTGTTTTTTTTTTCTTTCTTTGTTTCTTTTCTTCTTTTCTTTCCTTTTGTCTTCCTTTCTCTATTTCTTTCTTTCTCTTTTTTTCTTTTTTCTTCTCCCTTTCATTTTTGTCTCCTTTCCTTCATTCCTTCTTTCTATATTCTTTTTTGTGTCTTTCATCTCTCTCATTCATTCTTTCTTTTCTTCCTTTCTGTCCCTTCTTTTCTTTTCTTTTTTCTTTCTTTCTTTCCTCTTCCTTCTTTCTTCATTCTTTCTTTCCTCTTTAGTCCTTCACCTACTTTCTTTTTTTCATCGTCCTTCTTTCTTCTTTCTTTCTTTTATTCTTTCTTCTTTCATTCTTTTTTTGTCTTTCTTCTTTCTTCTTTTGCTGTTCTTTCTTTCTTTCTTCTTTCCTTCATTTTACTGTCTTCTATCTTTGTTTATTTCATCTTTCTCTGTCTGTTTCCTTCCTTTCTTTCGTTTAGTCTTCCTTTCTCTATTTCTTTCTTTCTTTCTTTCGTCTTTTCACTATCATTTTTCTCTCCTTGTTTCCTTCATTCTTTTTTTCTATCTTCTTCTTTGCGTATTTCGTTTCTCTTATTCATTCTTTCTTTCTTTTTTCCCTTTCCTTCCTTTCTTTTTTTTTTTTTCTTTTTTTTTTTTTTCTTTTTCCTTCTTTCGTCTTTCTTTCATCTTTCTTAAGTCTTTTGCCTTCTTTCTTTTTTTCATCTTAATTCTTTCTTCCTTTTTTCTTTCATTCTTTCTTCTTTCATTCTTTTTTTTTCTTTCTTCTTTCTTTTTTTTTCTTTTTTTCTTTTTTTCTTCTTTCCTTCATATTGCTATCTTTTTTCTTTTTTTTTTTTTTCTTTCTTTGTCTCTTTCCTTACATTCTTTCCTTTTAGTCTTCCTTTCTCTTTTTCTTTCTTTCTCATTCTTTCTTTTGTTCTTTCGTCTTTTCACTTTCATTTTTCTCTCCTTCTTTCCTTGTTTCTTTCATTCCTTCTTTCTTCTTTTTTGCATCTTTCATGTCTTTCACTCATTCTTTCTTGCTTTCCTTCCTTTCCAGTCTTTTCTTTTCTTTCTTCTTTCTTTCTTCTTCCTTCTTTCCTCTTTCTTTCTTTCTTAAGTCCTTCACCTTCTTTCTTTTTTTCATCTTCATTTCCTTCTGTCTTTCTTTAATTCTTTCTTTCTACTTTCATTCTTTTTTGGTCTTTCTTTCTTCTTTCTTCTTTTGCCCTCCTGTCTTTCTTTTGTTCTTTTTTCATTCATATTACATTCTTCTTTATTTTTTTCTTTCTTCTTTTTTTTTCTCTTTCCTACCTTTTTTTTTTTTTCTCTTCCTTTGTCTTTTTCTTTGTTTCTCATTTATCTTTCTTTCTTTCATCTTTTCACTTTCATTTTTCTCTCCTCGTTTCCTTCATTCTCTTTCTATCTTCTTTTTTGCGTCTTTCATGTCTTTCATTCATTCTTTATTTTCTTCCTTTCTTTCCTTTCTTTTCTTTTCTTTCTTCTTTCTTTCTTTCTTTCTTTCTTCTTCCTTCTTTCATCTTTCTTCTTTCTTAAGTCTGTCACCTTCCTTCTTTTTTCGTCTTCCTTTCTTTCTTCTTTCTTTCATTCTTTCTTTGTTCTTTCATTCATTTTTTCTGCTTGTCCTTCTTATTTTGCCTTCCTTTCTTTCTTTCGTTCTTCTTTCCCTTTCATTACTTTCTTCTTTCTTTGTTTCTTTCTTCTTTCTTTGTCTCTTTCTTTTCTTTCCTTTAGTCTTCTGTTCTCATTTTCTTTCTTTTGCATTCTCTCTTTCTTTCTTCTTTTCACTTTCATTTTTCTCTTTGTTTCCTTCATTCTTTGTTTCTATGTTCTGCTTTGCGTCTTTCATGTATTTCATTCATTCTTTCTTTCTTTTCTTCTTTTCCTTCCTTTCTTTTTTCTTTCTTCTTTCTTCTTTCATCTTTCTGTCTCCTTTCTTAAGTCTTAAGCCTTTCTTTTTTTCCTCTTCCTTTCTTCTTTTTTCTTTCATTCTTTCTTTCTTCTTTCATTCTTTTTTTCTGTCTTTCTTTCTTCTTTCTTCTTTTGTCTTCCTTTCTTTCTTTCGTTCTTCTTTCCTTCATATTACTGTCTTCTTTCTTTGTTTCTTTCATCTTTCTTTGTCTCTTTCCTTCCCTTCTTTCCTTTAGTCTACATTTCTCTTTTTCTTCCTTTCTCATTCTCTTTCTTTCGTCTTTTCACTTTCATTATTCTCTCCTTGCTTCCTTCATTCTTTCTTTATTCTTTTTTTCTTTCTTCTTGTCTTTTTTTCTTACTTTTTTTTTTTTTTTTATTTCCTTGTTTTCTCTTTTTTTTTTTTTTTTCTCTTTTTTTCTTCTTCCTTCTTTCCTCTGTCTTTCTTTCTTCTTTCTTCAGTCTTTCATCATTCTTCCTTTTTTTCCTCTTCCTTTTTTTCTTTTTCCTTTCTTTCTTTCTTTTTTTTTTCTTTCTTTCTTTTTTTCTGCCTCTCTGTCTTTTTTCTTTTTCTTTCCTTTCTTTTTTTCTTTTTTCCTTCATATTACTACCTTCTTTGTTTCTTTTGTCTTTCTTTGTCTCTTTCCTTCCTTTCTTTCCTTTTGTCTTCCTTTCTCTTTTTTCTTTCTCATTCTTTCTTTCTTTCGTCTTTTCCCATTTTTCTCTCTCCTTGTTTCCTTCGTTCTTTCTTTCTTCCTATCTTCTTTTTTGCATCTTTCATGTCTCATTCATTCGTTCTTTCTTTTCTTTCTTTCTTTCCTTTCTTTTCTTTTCTTTCTTCTTTATTTATTATTACTTCTTTCTTCTTTCTTTCTTTTCTCTCTGGTCTTTCGTTTTGCTTTCATTCTTTCTTTCTTTCATCCTTTCTTCTTTCATTCTTTTTTTTGTCTTTCTTCTTTTTCTTTCCTTTCTTTTGTTCTTCTTTCCTTTATATTACTTTCCCCTTTCTTTGTTTCTTTCATCTTTCTTTGTCTCTTTCCATCCTTTCTTTTCTTTAGTCTTCTTTTCTCTTTTTTTCTTTCTCTTTCTTTCTTTCTTTTGTCTTTTCTCTTTCATTTTTCTCTCCTTGTTTCTTTTCTTCTTTCTTTCTATCTTTTGTGTCTTTCATGTCTTTCATTCATTCTTTCTTTCTTTTCTTCCTTTCTTCCCTTTTTTTCTTTTCTTTCTTCTTTCTTCTCTTTCAATTCTTTCATCTTCCTTTCATTCCTTCTTTCTTTCTTTCTTTTTTCTTTTTTCATTCTTTTTCTCTTTTTTTCTTTTTTCTTCTTTTGCCTTCCTTCCTTTCTTTCATTCTTCTTTCCTTCATATTACTTTCTTCTTTCTTTCTTTCTTTCTTTCTTCTTTCTTTGTCTCTTTCCTTCATTTCTTTTCTTCTTTCTTCATTTTTCTTTTGTTCTTTCTCCTTCTTTCTTTCTGTCTTTTGTTTTTTCACTTTCATTTTTCTCTTCTTGTTTCCTTCTTTCTTTCTATCTACTTTTTTGGTGTTCATGTCTTTCATTCATTCTTTCTCTCTTTTCTTCCTTTATTTCCTTTCTTTTCTTTTCTTTCTTCTTTCCTTCTTTCTTCTTTCTTCTTCCTTTCTTTTTTCTCTCTCAAGTCTTTCATCGTCCTTTCATTCCTTCTTTCTTTCATTCTTTTTTCTTCTGTCGTTCTTTTTTTCTGTCTATCTTTCTTCTTTTGCCTTCCTTTCTTTCGTTCTTCTTTCCTTTATATTACTTTCTTCTTTTTTTGTTTCTTTCATCTTTCTTTGTCTCTTTCCTTCCTTTCTTTCCTTTAGTCTTCTTTTTCTTTTTTCTTTCTCATTCTTTCTTTCTTTCATCTTTTCACTTTCATTTTTCTCTTCTTGTTTCCTTCCTTCTTTCTTTCTATCTTTTTTGCGTCTTTCATGTCTTTCATTCATTCTTTCTATCTTTTCTTTTCTTTCTTCTTTCTTTCTTACTTCTTCCTTCTTCTTTCTTAAGTCGTTCGCATTCTTTCTTTTTATATCTTTCTTTCTTTCTTTCATTCTTTCTCCTTTCATTCTTTTTTTCTGCCTCTCATTCTTCTCTTGCCTTCCTTCCTTTCTTTCGTTGATTTTTCCTTCATATTACTGTCTACGTTCTCTGTTTCTTTCATCTTTCTTTGTCTCTTTCCTTCATTTCTTTCCTTTAGTCTTCTTTTCTCTTTTTATTTCTTTCTCATTCTTTCTTTCTTTATTTCATCTTTTCACTTACATTTTTCTCCTTGTTTCCTCCATCCTTTCTTTATACCCTATTTTTTGTGTCTTTCATGTCTTTCATTCATTCTTTCTTTCTTTTCTTCCTTTCTTCCCTTTCTTTCTCTTCTTTCTTCTTTCTTTCCTCTTCCTTCTCTCGTCATTCTTTCTTCTTTCTTCAGTCTTTCATCGTTCTTCATTTCTTTGTTTTTCCTTTCATTCTTCTTTCTTTCACTCTTTCTTTCTTCTTTCATTCTTTTTTCTCCCTCTTTCTTCTTTTGCCTGTCTTTCTGTCTTTCATTCTTCTTTCCTTCATATTACTGTCTTCTTTCCTTGTTTCTTTCATCTTTCATTGTCTCTTTCCTTCCTTTCTTTCCTTTAGTTTCCTTTCTTTTTCTTTCTTTCTTTCTTTCTTTCATCTTTTCACTTTAATTTTTCTCTCATTGTTTCCTTCATTCTTTCTTTCCATCTTCTTTTTTGTGTCTTTCTTGTCCTTCTTCCATTCTTTCTTTTTTTCCTTTCTTTTTTTTGTTTTTTGTTTCTTCTTTCTTTTGTCTTTTTTTTTTTTTTTTTTCTATTCTTCATTCTTCTTTCTTTCTTTCACTGATTCTTCTTTCTTTTTCTTTCTTTCTTTCTTTCTTTCTTTCTTTCTTTCTTTCTTTCTTTCTTTCTTTCTTTCTTTCTTTCTTTCTTTCTCTTTTTCTTTCTTTCTTTTTTCTTCTTCTTTCATCTTTCTTAATTCCATCGTCTTACTTTGTTCTTTCTCTTTCTTATATCTTTGTCTTTCTTTCCTTCTTTGTTTCCTTCCTTTCCTTTAGTCTTTCTTGCTCTCTTTGTTCTTTCTCTCTTATTCTTTTTTTCATCTTTTGTCTCTCATTTTTCTTTTCTTTCTTTTTTCATCTTTCTTTTATTCATTTTTCTTTATTTCACCTTGTATCTTTCTTACTTTTCTTCCTTTCTTTCCTTTTCTTTTCTTTCTTCTTTCATCTTCCCTTCTTTCTTTCTTTCTTCAATCTTTCTTTCCATGCTTCTGTCTTTCTTTACATCTTTCTTTCTTTCTCTTTCTTTCTTTCTTTCTTTCTTTCTTTCTTTCTTTCTTTCTTTCTTTCTTTCTTTCTTTCTTTCTTTCTTTCTTTCTTATTTCTTTTGATCTGTTTCTTTCTGTATTTCTTTCTTCTGTCTTTCTATCCTTCTTCTTTCCTTTGTCTTACTTTATTCTTTCTGTTTCTTCCATCTTTCTGTCTTTCTTTCCTTCCTTCTCTCTTTGCTTCCTTTATTTCCTTTAGTCTTTACTTTCTCTCTTTGATGTTTCTCTCTTATCATTTCTTTTTTACATCTTTTGTCTTTCATCTTTCTTTCTTTTCTTTGTTTTTTCATCTTTCTTTCTTTCTTCTTTCTTTAGACTTATATGTCTTTGTTTCTTACTTTTCTTACTTTCTTTCTTTTGGTTTTCTTTCTTCTTTCACCTTTCTTTCTTTACACCTTTCTTTCTTTCTTTCTTTCCGTATTTCTTTCATTTTTTCTGCTGCCTTCTTTCGTCTTTGTTTTTTCTTTCTTATGTCTTTCTTTCTTCTTTGTTTTTTTCATCAACCCTTCTTTCCTCTTTTTTTCTTTCCTTCCTTCTTTCTTTATTCTTTTTATCTTTTTCTTTCTTCATTATTCCTTCAAATTTCTTTTTTCTTTCCTCCTTCTTACTTCCTTCTTTCTTTGTTTCTTGCATCTTCCTGTCTGTTTTCTTTTTCTTTCCTTTCCTTCCTTTTGTGTTTCTTTCTCTCTTTGTTCTTTCTTTCTGACTCTTTCTTTCTTTCTTTCTTTCTTATTTTGTCTTTCATCACTCTTTCATTGTTTCTTTCTTTCTTTCTTTCTTCTTTTTTCCATCTTTCATGTCTTTCATTCATTCTTTCTTTTCTTAATTTCTTTCCATTCTTCCCTTTCTTTCATCTTTCTTTCTTTCACCTTTCTTTCTTTCTTTCTTTCTTCTCTCTTTCTTTCTTTCTTTTTTCCTTTCTTTTTTCTTTTTTCCTCTCTTTCTTTCTTTCTTCTTCCTTATTCCATCTTCTTTCTTGTCTTTCCTGTTTCTTTCATCATCCTTTCTTCCTTCTTTCATTCTTCTGTCTGTTTTTTCTCTTTCTGCCATTCTTTTTTCTTTATTCCTTCCCCTTTCTTTCTTTCTTTCTTCTTTCCTTTGTGTTACTTTCTTCTTTGTTTCTTTCATCTTTCTGTCTGTTTTCTTTCTCATTCCTTCCTTTCATTCTGTTAGTCTTTATTTCTCTCTCTGTTCTTTTCTTCCTCTTTCTTTCTTCCATCTTTTGACATTCATCTTTCTTTCGTTGTTTCTTTCACTCTTTATTTCTTTCTTCTTTTTGCATCTTTCATTCTTTCATTCTTTTCTTCCTTTCTTTGTCTTTCTTTCTTTCTTGTGTTTCTTCCTTTCTTCTCTTTCTTCATATTTTCTTTCTGTTTTTCCTTCTTTCTTTTTCCTACTTTCATTTCTTTCTTTATTCCTTCCTGTTTTCTTTCTTTCTTTCATTCTTTCTCTTTTCTCTTTCCTCTCTTTTCTTACTTTCATTCTTTCGTTTTTCTTTCCTTTGTCTTTATTTCTTTCTTCTCTTTTTCTTTTTTTCCTTTCTTTTTCTTTCTATCTTCCTTCCTTCTTTCTTTCTTTCGTTCTCTTTCTTTCTTTCTTTCTTTCTTTCTCTCTTTCTGTCTGTCTCTTTCTTTCTTCTTCCTTATTTCGTCTTTCTTTCAGTCTTCTTTCTTTTCTTGCATCTTTCTTTCCTCATCCTTTCTTCCTTCTTTCATTCTTTCTTCTTTCGTTCTTTGTTCTATCTACCTGTCTTCTTTCTTCTTTCGCCTTTCTTTCTTTCTTTCTTCTGTCCATCATCTTATTTCTTCATTCTTTGTCTCTTTCATCTGTCTGTTTTATTTCTCTCTCCTTACTTTCTTCCCTTTAGTCTTTCTTTCTTTCTTTCTTTCTTTCTTTCTTTCTTTCTTTCTTTCTTTCTTTCTTTCTTTGTTCTTTCTTTCTTACTCTTTCTTTCATTCTTTGTTCCGTCTTTTGACTTTAGTCTTTCTTTCCTTGTTTCTTTCATTCCTTCTTTATTCTTTTTTGCATCTTTCATGTCTGTCATTCATTCTTTCTGTCTTTTCTTCCTTTCTTTCCTTTCTTTTCTTTCTTTCCTTCATTATATCTTTCTTTTGCCTTTCTGTCTTCTCTCTTTCTTTTTTCCTTTTTTTCTTTCTTCTTGCGTATTTCATCTTTCATTCTTTCTTCTTTCTGACGTCTTTCATCTTTCTTTCTTTCATCTTCCTTTCTTCCTTCTTTATTTCTTACATTCTTTCTTTCTTCTGTCATTCTTTTATATTTCTGCCTTTCTTTCTTCTTTTTCCTTTAGTCTTTCTTTCTTCTTTCCTTCATCTTATTTTCTTCTTTCATTGTCTCTCATCTTTCTGTCTGTTTTTTTCTCTTTCCTTACTTTCTTTCCTTTAGTCTTTCTTTCTTTCTCTGTTTGTTCTTTCTTCTCTTTCTTTCATTCTTTGTTCCTTCTTTTGTCTTTCTTCTTTCTTTCCTTGTTTCTTTCATTCCTTCTTTCTTCTTTTTTGCATCTTTCATGTATTTCATTTATTCTTTCTGTCTTTTCTTCCTTTCTTTCCTTTCTTTTTTTTCTTTCCTTCTTTATTCTTTATTTCTTTCTTTTTTTCACCTTTCTGTCTTCTCTCTTTCTTTCTTCCTTTTTTTCTTCTTCCATATTTGATCTTTCATTCTTTCTTTCTTCTTTCTGAAATCTTTCATCTTTCTTTCTGTCATCTTCCTTTCTTCCTTCTTTATTTCTTACATTCTTTCTTTCTTCTGTCATTCTTTTATATTTCTGCCTTTCTTTCTTCTTTCTCCTTTCTTTCATTCTTTCTTTCTTCTTTCATTCTTTTTTTCCATCTCTTTGTTTCGTTTTTTCCCTTCCTTTCTTTCGATCTTCTTTCCTTCATATTTCTTTCTTCTTTCTTTGTTTCTGTCATCTTTCTTTGTGTCATTCCTTCCTTTCTTTCTTTAGTCTTCCTTTCTCTTTTTCTTTCTCATTTTTCTCTCTTTCTTACGTCTTTTCAGTTTCATTTTTCTCTCCTTGTTTCCTTCATTCTATATTTCTATCTTCTTTTTTGCATCTTTCATGTCTTTCATTCATTCATTCTTTCTTTTCTTCCTTTCTTTCCTTTTATTTCTTCTTTATTCTTTCTTCTTCCTTCTTTCATCTTTCGTTCTTTCTTCTGTCTTAAGTCTTTCTACTTCTTTCTTTCTTTCATATTCCTTCTTTCTTTTTTCATTCTTTCTTCTTGCATTCTCTTTTTGTCTTTCTTTCTTCTTTCTTCCTTTGCCTTCCTTTCTTTCTTTCGTTCTTATTTCCCTCGTTTTGCTTTCTTCTTTGTTTATTTCATCTTTCTTTGTCTCTTTCCTTCCTTTCTTTCCTTTAGTCTTCTTTTCTCTTTTTTTCTTTCTCATTCTTTCTTTCGTGATTTCACTTTCATTTTTGTCTCATTGTTTCCTTCTTTCTTTCTTTCTTCTTTGCGTTTTTCATATCTTTCATTCATTCTTTCTATCTTTTCCTTTCCTTCCTTTTTTATTTTACTTTCTTTTTTCTCTCTTTCTTGTTCGATGATTCGTCTTATTTTCTTCTTTCTTAAGTCTTTCGCCTTCTTTCTTTTTTTCATCTTCCTTTCTTTCTTCTTTCTTCCTTTCATTCTTTCTTCTTTCATTATTTTTTTAGTCTTTCTTTCTTCTTTTGCCTTTCTTTCATTCATCTTTCTTTCATGTTACGTTCTTCTTTCTTTGTCTCCTTTCTTTCCTTTAGTCGTCGTTTCTCTTTTTCTTTCTTTCGCATTCTTTCTTTCTTTCTTTTGTGTATTCACTTTCATTTTTATCTCCTTGTTTCCTTCATTCTTTCTTTCTATCTTCTTTTTTGCGTCTTTCATTTCTTTCATTCTTTCTATCTTTGTTTTCTTCCTTTCTTTCCTTTGTTATTTCTTTCTTCTTCCTTCTTACATCTTTCTTTCTTTTTTCTTTAGTCTTTCATCTTTCCTTCTTTCTGTCATCTTCCTTTCTTACTTTTCTTTCATTCTTCCTTTCTTCTTTCATTCTTTTTTGCTGTCTTTCTTTCTTTCTCCTTTTGCATCCCTTTCTTTCATTCGTTCGGCCTTCATTCATATTTCTTTATTCTTTCTTTGTTTCTTTCGTCTTTCTTGGTCTCTTTCCTTCCTTTCTTTCCGTTAGTCTTCCTTTCTCTTTTTCTTGCTTTCTCATTCTTTCTTTCTTTTTTTCTTTCTTCTTTTCTCTTTCTTTTTTCTCTTATTTTTTCCTTCTTTCTTTCTTTCTTTCTTCTTTTTTCGTCTTTCTTTTCTTTCTTTTGTTCTTTCTTTCTTTTCTTCCTTCCTTTCTTTTTTTTCTTTTCCTTGTCGTTCTTTCTTCTTCCTTCTTTCTTCTTTCTAAAGACTTTTGCCTTCTTTCTTTTTTTCATCTTCCTTTCTTTCTTCTTTCTTTCTTCCATTGTTTCTTTCATCTTTCATTCTTTTTTCTGTCTTTTTTTCTTTTGCCTTCCTTTATCTGTTTGTTCTTCTTTCCTTCATTTTATTTTTTTCTTTGTTTCTTTCATCTTTCTTTGTCTCTTTTCTTCATTTCTTTCCTTTAATCTTCCTTTTTCTTTTTCTTTCTTTCTCTTTCTTTCTTTCATTTTCTCACTTTCATTTTTGTCTCCTTTCCTTCATTCCTTCTTTCTATATTCTTTTTTGTGTCTTTCATCTCTCTCATTCATTCTTTCTTTTCTTCCTTTCTGTCCCTTCTTTTCTTTTCTTTATTCTTTCTTTCTTTCCTCTTCCTTCTTTCATCATTCTTTCTGTCCTCTTAAGTCCTTCACCTACTTTCTTTTTTTCTTCGTCCTTCTTTCTTCTTTCTTTCTTTTATTCTTTCTTCTTTCATTCTTTTTTTGTCTTTCTTCTTTCTTCTTTTGCCGTTCTTTCTTTCTTTCTTCTTTCCTTCATTTTACTGTCTTCTATCTTTGTTTATTTCATCTTTCTCTGTCTGTTTCCTTCCTTTCTTTCGTTTAGTCTTCCTTTCTCTATTTCTTTCTTTCTTTCTTTCGTCTTTTCACTATCATTTTTCTCTCCTTGTTTCCTTCATTCTTTTTTTCTATCTTCTTCATTGCGTATTTCGTTTCTCTTATTCATTCTTTCTTTCTTTTCTCCCTTTCCTTCCTTTCTTTTCTTTTCTTTCTTGTTTCTTTCTTTCTTCTTCCTTCTTTCGTCTTTCTTTCATCTTTCTTAAGTCTTTTGCCTTCTTTCTTTTTTTCATCTTAATTCTTTCTTCCTTTTTTCTTTCATTCTTTCTTCTTTCATTCTTTTTTTGTCTTTCTTCTTTCTTTTTTTTTCTTCTTTTTTTTTTTCGTTCTTTCCTTCATATTGCTATCTTCTTTCTTTTTTTCTTTCTTCTTTCTTTGTCTCTTTCCTTACATTCTTTCCTTTTAGTCTTCCTTTCTCTTTTTCTTTCTTTCTCATTCTTTCTTTTGTTCTTTCGTCTTTTCACTTTCATTTTTCTCTCCTTCTTTCCTTGTTTCTTTCATTCCTTCTTTCTTCTTTTTTGCATCTTTCATGTCTTTCACTCATTCTTTCTTGCTTTCCTTCCTTTCCAGTCTTTTCTTTTCTTTCTTCTTTCTTTCTTCTTCCTTCTTTCATCTTTCTTTCTTTCTTATGTCTTTCTCCTTCTTTCTTTTTTTCATCTTTATTTCCTTCTGTCTTTCTTTTATTCTTTCTTTCTTCTTTCTTTCTTTTTTGGTCTTTCTTTCTTCTTTCTTCTTTTGCCCTCCTGTCTTTCTTTTGTTCTTTTTTCATTCATATTACATTCTTCTTAATTTGTTTCTTTCATCTTTCTTTGTCTCTTTCCTACCTTTCTTTTCTTTAGTCTTCCTTTGTCTTTTTCTTTGTTTCTCATTTATCTTTCTTTCTTCATCTTTTCAGTTTCATTTTTCTCTCCTTGTGTCCTTCATTCTCTTTCTATCTTCTTTTTTGCGTCTTTCATGTCTTTCATTCATTCTTTATTTTCTTCCTTTCTTTCCTTTCTTTTTTTTTCTTTCTTCTTTCTTTCTTTCTTTCTTTCTTCTTCCTTCTTTCATCTTTCTTTCTTCTTTCTTAAGTCTGTCACCTTCCTTCTTTTTTCGTCTTCCTTTCTTTCTTCTTTCTTTCATTCTTTCTTTCTTCTTTCATTCATTTTTTCTGCCTGTCTTTCTTATTTTGCCTTCCTTTCTTTCTTTCGTTCTTCTTTCCCTTACATTACTTTCTTCTTTCTTTGTTTCTTTCTTCTTTCTTTGTCTCTTTCTTTTCTTTCCTTTAGTCTTCTGTTCTCATTTTCTTTCTTTCGCATTCTCTCTTTCTTTCTTCTTTTCACTTTCATTTTTCTCTTTGTTTCCTTCATTCTTTGTTTCTATGTTCTGCTTTGCGTCTTTCATGTATTTCATTCATTCTTTCTTTCTTTTCTTCTTTTCCTTCCTTTCTTTTTTTTTTCTTCTTTCTTCTTTCATCTTTCTGTCTCCTTTCTTAAGTCTTAAGTCTTTCTTTTTTTCCTCTTCCTTTCTTCTTTTTTCTTTCATTCTTTCTTTCTTCTTTCATTCTTTTTTTCTGTCTTTCTTTCTTCTTTCTTCTTTTGTCTTCCTTTCTTTCTTTCGTTCTTCTTTCCTTCATATTACTGTCTTCTTTCTTTGTTTCTTTCATCTTTCTTTGTCTCTTTCCTTCCCTTCTTTCCTTTAGTCTACATTTCTCTTTTTCTTCCTTTCTCATTCTCTTTCTTTCGTCTTTTCACTTTCATTATTCTCTCCTTGCTTCCTTCATTCTTTCTATATTCTTTTTTGCATCCTTCATGTCTTTTATTCATACTTTCTTTCTTTTCTTAATTTCCTTGTTTTCTCTTCTTTTCTTTTTTCTCTCTTTCTTTCTTCGTCCTTCTTTCCTCTGTCTTTCTTTCTTCTTTCTTCAGTCTTTCATCATTCTTCCTTTCTTGCATCTTCCTTTCATTCTTCTTCCTTTCTTTCATTCTTTCTTTATTCTTTCCTTCTTTTTTTCTGCCTCTCTGTCTTTCTTCTATTGCCTTCCTTTCTTTATTTCTTCTTTCCTTCATATTACTACCTTCTTTGTTTCTTTTGTCTTTCTTTGTCTCTTTCCTTCCTTTCTTTCCTTTTGTCTTCCTTTCTCTTTTTTCTTTCTCATTCTTTCTTTCTTTCGTCTTTTCCCATTTTTCTCTCTCCTTGTTTCCTTCGTTCTTTCTTTCTTCCTATCTTCTTTTTTGCATCTTTCATGTCTCATTCATTCGTTCTTTCTTTTCGTCCTTTCTTTCCTTTCTTTTCTTTTCTTTCTTCTTTCTTTCTTCTTCCTTCTTTCTTCTTTCTATCTTTTCTCTCTGGTCTTTCGTTTTGCTTTCATTCTTTCTTTCTTTCATCCTTTCTTCTTTCTTTCTTTTTTTTTTCTTTCTTCTTTTTCTTTCCTTTCTTTCTTTCTCATTTTCTTCATATTTTTTTCCCCTTTCTTTGTTTCTTTCATCTTTCTTTGTCTCTTTCCATCCTTTCTTTACTTTAGTCTTCTTTTCTCTTTTTTTCTTTCTCATTCTTTCTTTCTTTCGTCTTTTCACTTTCATTTTTCTCTCCTTGTTTCTTTCCTTCTTTCTTTCTATCTTTTGTGTCTTTCATGTCTTTCATTCATTCTTTCTTTCTTTTCTTCCTTTCTTCCCTTTTTTTCTTTTCTTTCTTCTTTCTTCTCTCTCAAGTCTTTCATCTTCCTTTCATTCCTTCTTTCTTTCATTCTTCTCTTTCATTCTTTTTCTCTCTTTTTCTTTTTTCTTCTTTTGCCTTCCTTCCTTTCTTTCATTCTTCTTTCCTTCATATTACTTTCTTCTTTCTTTCTTTCTTTCATCTTTCTTTGTCTCTTTCCTTCATTTCTTTCCTTCAGTCTTCATTTCTCTTATGTTCTTGCTCATTCTTTCTTTCTGTCTTTTGTTTTTTCACTTTCATTTTTCTCTTCTTGTTTCCTTCTTTCTTTCTATCTACTTTTTTGGTGTTCATGTCTTTCATTCATTCTTTGTCTCTTTTCTTCCTTTATTTCCTTTGTTTTCTTTTCTTTCTTCTTTCCTTCTTTCTTCTTTCTTCTTCCTTTCTTTTTTCTCTCTCAAGTCTTTCATCGTCCTTTCATTCCTTCTTTCTTTCATTCTTTTTTCTTCTGTCGTTCTTTTTTTCTGTCTTTTTTTCTTCTTTCTTCTTTTGCCTTCCTTTCTTTCTTTCATTCTTCTTTCCTTTATATTACTTTCTTCTTTTTTTGTTTCTTTCATCTTTCTTTGTCTCTTTCCTTCCTTTCTTTCCTTTAGTCTTCTTTTTCTTTTTTCTTTCTCATTCTTTCCTTCTTTCGTCGTTTCACTTTCATTTTTCTCTTCTTCTTTCCTTCCTTCTTTCTTTCTATCTTTTTTTTGTCTTTCATGTCTTTCATTCATTCTTTCCCTCTTTTCTTTTCTTTCTTCTTTCTTTCTTACTTCTTCTTTCTTCTTTCTTAAGTCGTTCGCATTCTTTCTTTTTATATCTTTCTTTCTTTCTTTCATTCTTTCTCCTTTCATTCTTTTTTTCTGCCTCTCATTCTTCTCTTGCCTTCCTTCCTTTCTTTCGTTGATTTTTCCTTCATATTACTGTCTACGTTCTCTGTTTCTTTCATCTTTCTTTGTCTCTTTCCTTCATTTCTTTCCTTTTTTCTTTTTTTCTCTTTTTTTTTCGTTCTCATTCTTTCTTTCTTTATTTCATCTTTTCACTTACATTTTTCTCCTTGTTTCCTCCATCCTTTCTTTATACCCTATTTTTTGTGTCTTTCATGTCTTTCATTCATTCTTTCTTCCTTTTCTTCCTTTCCTTTCTTTCTCTTCTTTCTTCTTTCTTTCCTCTTCCTTCTCTCGTCATTCTTTCTTCTTTCTTCAGTCTTTCATCGTTCTTCATTTCTTTGTTTTTCCTTTCATTCTTCTTTCTTTCACTCTTTCTTCTTTCATTCTTTTTTCTCCCTCTCTTTCTTCTTTTGCCTGTCTTTCTGTCTTTCATTCTTCTTTCCTTCATATTACTGTCTTCTTTCCTTGTTTCTTTCATCTTTCATTGTCTCTTTCCTTCCTTTCTTTCCTTTAGTTTCCTTTCTTTTTCTTTCTTTCTTTCTTTCATCTTTTCACTTTAATTTTTCTCTCATTGTTTCCTTCATTCTTTCTTTCCATCTTCTTTTTTGCGTCTTTCATGTCCTTCTTCCATTCTTTCTTTTCTTCCTTTCTTTCTTTTGTTATTTGTTTCTTCTTTCTTATGTCTTTCTTTCTTTATATCGTCTAGCCTTCATTCTTCTTTCTTTCTTTCACTGATTCTTCTTTCTTTCTTTCTTTCTTTCTTTCTTTCTTTCTTTCTTTCTTTCTTTCTTTCTTTCTTTCTTTCTCTTTTTTCTTACTTTCTTCTTTCTTCTTCTTTCATCTTTCTTAATTCCATCGTCTTACTTTGTTCTTTCTCTTTCTTATATCTTTCTGTCTTTCTTTCCTTCTTTGTTTCCTTCCTTTCCTTTAGTCTTTCTTGCTCTCTTTGTTCTTTCTCTCTTATTCTTTCTTTTATTCATCTTTTGACTCTCATTTTTCTTTTCTTTCTTTTTTCATCTTTCTTTTATTCATTCTTCTTTATTTCACCTTGTATCTTTCTTACTTTTCTTCCTTTCTTTCCTTTCTATTCTTTTCTTTCTTCTTTCATCTTCCCTTCTTTCTTTCTTTCTTCAATCTTTCTTTCCATGCTTCTGTCTTTCTTTACATCTTTCTTTCTATCTTTCTTTCTTTCTTTCTTTCTTTCTTTCTTTCTTTCTTTCTTTCTTTCTTTCTTTCTTTCTTTCTTTCTTTCTTTCTTTCTTTCTTTCTTTTTTTTTTCTTTTGATCTGTTTTTTTCTTTTTTTCTTTCTTCTTTCTTTCTTTCCTTCTTTTTTTCTTTTTCTTTCTTTTTTCTTTCTGTTTTTTTCATCTTTCTGTCTTTTTTTCCTTCCTTCTCTCTTTGCTTCCTTTATTTCCTTTAGTCTTTACTTTCTCTCTTTGATGTTTCTCTCTTATCATTTCTTTTTTACATCTCTTCTCTTTCATCTTTTTTTCTTTTCTTTGTTTTTTCATCTTTCTTTCTTTCTTCTTTCTTTAGACTTATATGTCTTTGTTTCTTACTTTTCTTACTTTCTTTCCTTTGCTTTTCTTTCTTCTTTCTCCTTTCTTTCTTTTCACCTTTCTTTCTTTCTTTCTTTCCGTATTTCTTTCATTTTTTCTGCTGCCTTCTTTCGTCTTTCTTTTTTCTTTCTTTTGTCTTTCTTTCATCTTTGTTTATTTCATCAACCCTTCTTTCCTCTTTATTTCTTTCCTTCATTCATTCTTTATTCTTTTGTTCTTTTTCTTTCTTCTTTCTTCCTTCAACTTTCTTTTTTCCTCCTTCTTACTTCCTTCTTTCTTTTTTTCTTGCATCTTCCTGTCTGTTTTCTTTTTCTTTCCTTTCCTTCCTTTAGTGTTTCTTTCTCTCTTTGTTCTTTCTTTCTGACTCTTTCTTTCATTCTTTCTTTCGTATTTTGACTTTCATCATTCTTTCATTGTTTCTTTCATTCTTTCTTTCTTCTTTTTTCCATCTTTCATGTCTTTCATTCATTCTTTCTTTTCTTAATTTTTTTCCATTCTTCCCTTTCTTTCATCTTTCTTTCTTTCACCTTTCTTTCTTTCTTTCTTTCTTTCTTCTCTCTTTCTTTCTTTCTTTTTTCCTTTCTTTTTTCTTTCTTCCTGTCTTTCTTTCTTTCTTCTTCCTTATTCCATCTTCTTTCTTGTCTTTCCTGTTTCTTTCATCATCCTTTCTTCCTTCTTTCATTCTTCTGTCTGTCTTTTCTCTTTCTGCCATTCTTTTTTCTTTTTTCCTTCCCCTTTCTTTCTTTCTTTCTTCTTTCCTTTGTGTTACTTTCTTCTTTGTTTCTTTCATCTTTCTGTCTGTTTTCTTTCTCATTCCTTCCTTTCATTCTGTTAGTCTTTATTTCTCTCTCTGTTCTTTTCTTCCTCTTTCTTTCTTCCATCTTTTGACATTCATCTTTCTTTCGTTGTTTCTTTCACTCTTTATTTCTTTCTTCTTTTTGCATCTTTCTTTCTTTCTTTCTTTTCTTCCTTTCTTTGTCTTTCTTTCTTTCTTGTGTTTCTTCCTTTCTTTTCTTTCTTCATATTTTCTTTCTGTTTTTCCTTCTTTCTTTTTCCTTCTTTCTTTTCTTTCTTTTTTTCTTCCTGTTTTCTTTCTTTCTTTCATTCTTTCTCTTTTCTCTTTCCTCTCTTTTCTTACTTTCAGTCTTTCGTTTTTCTTTCCTTTGTCTTTATTTCTTTCTTCTCTTTTTCTTTTTTTCCTTTCTTTTTCTTTCTATATTCCTTCCTTCTTTCTTTCTTTCGTTCTCTTTCTTTCTTTCATTCTTTCTTTCTCTCTTTCTGTCTGTCTCTTTCTTTCTTCTTCCTTATTTCGTCTTTCTTTCAGTCTTCTTTCTTTTCTTGCATCTTTCTTTCCTCATCCTTTCTTCCTTCTTTCATTCTTTCTTCTTTCGTTCTTTGTTCTATCTACCTGTCTTCTTTCTTCTTTCGCCTTTCTTTCTTTCTTTCTTCTGTCCATCATCTTATTTCTTCATTGTTTGTCTCTTTCATCTGTCTGTTTTATTTCTGTCTCCTTACTTTCTTACCTTTAGTCCTTTCTTTCTTTCTTTCTTTCTTTCTTTCTTTCTTTCTTTCTTTTTCTTTGTTCTTTCTTTCTTACTCTTTCTTTCATTCTTTGTTCTGTCTTTTGACTTTAGTCTTTCTTTCCTTGTTTCTTTCATTCCTTCTTTATTCTTTTTTGCATCTTTCATGTCTGTCATTCATTCTTTCTGTCTTTTCTTCCTTTCTTTCCTTTCTTTTCTTTCTTTCCTTCATTATATCTTTCTTTTTCCTTTCTGTCTTCTCTCTTTCTTTCTTCCTTTTTTTTTTTTTTCTTCCCTTTTTCATCTTTCATTCTTTCTTCTTTCTCTCGTCTTTCTTCTTTCTTTCTTTCATCTTCCTTTCTTCCTTCTTTTTTTCTTTCATTCTTTCTTTCTTTTGTCATTCTTTTTTTTTTCTTCCTTTCTTTTTTCTTTTTCCTTTCTTTCTTTCTTTCTTCTTTCCTTCATCTTATTTTCTTCTTTCATTGTCTCTCATCTTTCTGTCTGTTTTTTTCTCTTTCCTTACTTTCTTTCCTTTAGTCTTTCTTTCTTTCTCTGTTTGTTCTTTCTTCTCTTTCTTTCATTCTTTGTTCCTTCTTTTGACTTTCATCTTTCTTTCCTTGTTTCTTTCATTCCTTCTTTCTTCTTTTTTGCATCTTTCATGTCTTTCACTCATTTTTTGTGTCTTTTCTTCCTTTCTTTCCTTTCTTTTCTTTCTTTCCTTGTTTAGTCTTTATATCTTTCTTTCTTTCACTTTTCTGTCTTCTCTCTTTCTTTCTTCCTTTTTTTCTTCTTCCATATTTCATCTTTCATTCTTTCTTTCTTCTTTCTGAAATCTTTCATCTTTCTTTCTGTCATCTTCCTTTCTTCCTTCTTTATTTCTTACATTCTTTCTTTCTTCTGTCATTCTTTTATATTTCTGCCTTTTTTTCTTCTTTCTCCTTTCTTTCATTCTTTCTTTCTTCTTTCATTCTTTTTTTGCATCTCTTTGTTTCGTTTTTTCCCTTCCTTTCTTTCGATCTTCTTTCCTTCATATTTCTTTCTTCTTTCTTTGTTTCTGTCATCTTTCTTTGTGTCATTCCTTCCTTTCTTTCTTTAGTTTTCCTTTCTCTTTTTCTTTCTCATTTTTCTCTCTTTCTTACGTCTTTTCAGTTTCATTTTTCTCTCCTTGTTTCCTTCATTCTATATTTCTCTCTTTTTTTTTGTATTTTTCATGTCTTTCATTCATTCATTCTTTCTTTTTTTTTTTTTCTTCCTTTTTTTTCTTCTTTATTCTTTCTTTTTCCTTTTTTCATCTTTCGTTCTTTCTTCTGTCTTAATTCTTTCAACTTCTTTCTTTCTTTCATATTCCTTCTTTCTTCTTTCATTCTTTCTTCTTGCATTCTCTTTTTGTCTTTCTTTCTTCTTTCTTCCTTTGCCTTCCTTTCTTTCTTTCGTTCTTATTTCCCTCGTTTTGCTTTCTTCTTTCTTTGTTTATTTCATCTTTCTTTGTCTCTTTCGTTCCTTTCTTTCATTTAGTCTTCGTTCCTCTTTTTCTTTCATTCTCATTCTTTCTTTCGTGATTTCACTTTCATTTTTGTCTCATTGTTTCCTACCTTCTTTCTTTCTATCTTCTTTGCGTCTTTCATATCTTTCATTCATTCTTTCTATCTTTTCCTTTCCTTCCTTTTTTATTTTACTTTCTTTTTTCTCTCTTTCTTGTTCGATGATTCGTCTTATTTTCTTCTTTCTTAAGTCTTTCGCCTTCTTTCTTTTTTTCATCTTCCTTTCTTTCTTCTTTCTTCCTTTCATTCTTTCTTCTTTCATTATTTTTTTAGTCTTTCTTTCTTCTTTTGTCTTTCTTTCATTCATCTTTCTTTCATGTTACGTTCTTCTTTCTTTGTCTCCTTTCTTTCCTTTAGTCGTCGTTTCTCTTTTTCTTTCTTTCGCATTCTTTCTTTCTTTCTTTTGTGTATTCACTTTCATTTTTATCTCCTTGTTTCCTTCATTCTTTCTTTCTATCTTCTTTTTTGCGTCTTTCATGTCTTTCATTCTTTCTATCTTTGTTTTCTTCCTTTCTTTCCTTTGTTATTTCTTTCTTCTTCCTTCTTACATCTTTCTTTCTTTTTTCTTTAGTCTTTCATCTTTCCTTCTTTCTGTCATCTTCCTTTCTTTCTTTTCTTTCATTCTTCCTTTCTTCTTTCATTCTTTTTTTCTGTCTTTCTTTCTTTCTCCTTTTGCATCCCTTTCTTTCATTCGTTCGGCCTTCATTCATATTTCTTTATTCTTTCTTTGTTTCTTTCGTCTTTCTTGGTCTCTTTCCTTCCTTTCTTTCCGTTAGTCTTCCTTTCTCTTTTTCTTGCTTTCTCATTCTTTCTTTCTTTCTTTCTTTCTTTCTTTCGTCTTTTCACTTTCATTTTTCTCTAATTATTTCCTTCTTTCTTTCTTTCTTTCTTCTTTTTTCGTCTTTCATATCTTTCATTTGTTCTTTCTTTCTTTTCTTCCTTCCTTTCTCTTCTTTTTCTTTTCCTTGTCGTTCTTTCTTCTTCCTTCTTTCTTCTTTCTAAAGACTTTTGCCTTCTTTCTTTTTTTCATCTTCCTTTCTTTCTTCTTTCTTTCTTCCATTGTTTCTTTCATCTTTCATTCTTTTTTCTGTCTTTTTTTCTTTTGCCTTCCTTTATCTGTTTGTTCTTCTTTCCTTCATTTTATTTTTTTCTTTGTTTCTTTCATCTTTCTTTGTCTCTTTTCTTCATTTCTTTCCTTTAGTCTTCCTTTCTCTATTTCTTTCTTTCTCAATCTTTCTTTCATCTTCTCACTTTCATTTTTGTCTCCTTTCCTTCATTCCTTCTTTCTATATTCTTTTTTGTGTCTTTTCATCTCTCTCATTCATTCTTTCTTTTCTTCCTTTCTGTCCCCTTCTTTTCTTTTCTTTATTCTTTCTTTCTTTCCTCTTCCTTCTTTCATCATTCTTTCTGTCCTCTTAAGTCCTTCACCTACTTTTTTTTTTTCATCGTCCTTCTTTCTTCTTTCTTTCTTTTATTCTTTCTTCTTTCATTCTTTTTTTGTCTTTCTTCTTTCTTCTTTTGCCGTTCTTTCTTTCTTTCTTTCTTCTTCCTTCATTTTACTGTCTTCTATCTTTGTTTATTTCATCTTTCTCTGTCTGTTTCCTTCCTTTCTTTCGTTTAGTCTTCCTTTCTCTATTTCTTTCTTTCTTTCTTTCGTCTTTTCACTATCATTTTTCTCTCCTTGTTTCCTTCATTCTTTTTTTCTATCTTCTTCATTGCGTATTTCGTTTCTCTTATTCATTCTTTCTTTCTTTTCTCCCTTTCTTTCCTTTCTTTTCTTTTCTTTCTTGTTTCTTTCTTTCTTCTTTCCTTCTTTCGTCTTTCTTTCATCTTCTCTTAAGTCTTTTGCCTTCTTTCTTTTTTTCATCTTAATTCTTTCTTCCTTTTTTCTTTCATTCTTTCTCTCTTTCATTCTTTTTTTGTCTTTCTTCTTTCTTTTTTTGACTTCTTTTCTTTTTTCGTTCTTTCCTTCATATTACTATCTTCTTTCTTTTTTTCTTTCTTCTTTCTTTGTCTCTTTCCTTACATTCTTTCCTTTTAGTCTTCCTTTCTCTTTTTCTTTCTTTCTCATTCTTTCTTTTGTTCTTTCGTCTTTTCACTTTCATTTTTCTCTCCTTCTTTCCTTGTTTCTTTCATTCCTTCTTTCTTCTTTTTTGCATCTTTCATGTCTTTCACTCATTCTTTCTTGCTTTCCTTCCTTTCCAGTCTTTTCTTTTCTTTCTTCTTTCTTTCTTCTTCCTTCTTTCATCTTTCTTTCTTTCTTAAGTCTTTCACCTTCTTTCTTTTTTTCATCTTCATTTCCTTCTGTCTTTCTTTAATTCTTTCTTTCTACTTTCATTCTTTTTTTGGTCTTTCTTTCTTCTTTCTTCTTTTGCCCTCCTGTCTTTCTTTTGTTCTTTTTTCATTCATATTACATTCTTCTTTATTTGTTTCTTTCATCTTTCTTTGTCTCTTTCCTACCTTTCTTTTCTTTAGTCTTCCTTTGTCTTTTTCTTTGTTTCTCATTTATCTTTCTTTCTTTCATCTTTTCACTTTCA